>NW_028280778.1:1135000-1280000 GCF_059751285.1 Brachycentrus maculatus
CCCAGATGCACCACCGCCTTGCCGATCCGCTTATGCTATGTCTTCGTAATCACTTTAATTGAATTTAAATAAATAATATTTTTCAAAAGTTTTCTCAAAATATACTTTAGTTTTTTTTATATAAATAAAAATAAATACTACAATGAAAAAATTAATTGTACTTCACAAAGTAAGTTTTCTCTTAAAATCGTAGGTGTACAGCAGAGATGATTTTGTTTTATGATGAAAAAGAGGTTTTTACACACAAAATAGCGTAGTGTAAATTTATTTACGATTGTTAAAACATAATTTTTGGTTTTGCGAAATTGGTACATTTATTACGTTTTCAAATTACCCTTGTAACAAAGCGGACCATAAGACATTTATTCGATCGCGAAGGGGACGTTAATATGAGCAATATTTTATCAAAAGCGATGTACACGATGTGAATTGCAATGAAATATGTATGAGCGGTAGTTAGAATGCGAACAAAAATCTTTTCACGGAATATTTTTCCAATCGTGAAAAAATGTAATTTCCGCATTTCTCGATCTGCTTTATGTTTAGCAATCATCTTTTTTATATTATGTTTTTTTGATGAAATTCTTAAAATGAAAAAAAATCCCATAAATAATTCTTGCAGTCGAATTATAAACAAAGAGTGCCTAAAGAAATTAATAAACTTTAAAAAAAAACGGAAACTTCGTTTTTAAAACGACTCTTATAGTGGTACTTTTCTCCAACCGGTTTCGACAAGAACCTTGTCGTCTTCAGGGGTAAACATGTACTGTTTATCCCTGAAAGAATAATATCGTTATCAGGGATTCACATGAACAGGGGCGTGTATTCCATATAGGCTGAAAAACAGTGCCTATCCCGAGTGACATTTAAAAACGCAACTAGTTCCTACCGAACCTTACTTAGAAGTACCTAGCTTACCTTACTACCTACCTCAACTGCCTACCACAATTAATTTTATGTACACGCCACTGCATATGAGTACATGTTTATCCCTAAAGATGACAAGGTTCTTGTGAAAACTGGTTGGAGAAAAGTACCGATAAAAAAGTGGTTAAAACAAAGTTCTAGAGTTTAATTGTTTAAAGTTTAAAAAATGTACCACAAAGAATCTGCAAAAAATATTCAAGAAAAAAAAAACACTTGTGTCACAACATTTTTTATTGAAAAAGGTGTGTTTTTATTTTCATTGGTGAGGGAACTCTTCATCCGTCAGAGCATAGTACTTTCAGGTAATTTGAGTTTTACCTTAAAATGAATAATTAAATAAATAAAATAATAATTAAATAAATAAAAAATAAATACTAGCTCATATCCGATGTAGCAGATTGAATGTCACCCTCAAGCTATTACCCTCACCGGATTCGATTAGATCTTTTAGAGATAGAAATACGGTAACACAATATTGATAATGGTTACATTTATTTGTCAAACGTTTTTGTTTTTATCTCCAAGAAATAAATCCAAAGTAAATCTTTTGAAATAGATTTTCACTTAAAAACTTGTTTGTTTAGTAGATCGTTGATAGAATTAGCGTATTTACAGAGAAAATCGTAAAGAGAATGAGAATTTCATTAATTTATTCGGCAGTCACTTTGTGGGAAAATCTATCCATTTTAAATTATTTTTTTACTTTTAAATACCACTATTTACCAAGTAAAACATTAATTACTAAGTAAAACATTAAAGCATTACGTATTTACTAAGTAAAACATTAATTAAGAATGAGAATTACTTAAATTGAAAGAATTATTAAAGATATATATGTACTTCAATTTTTTCTCACAAGTTTTTCAATATTTTTTAAAAGTAAATAAATTATTATGAGTACAATAATAAAAGTCCAATATAAAGTAATATGGAAATCTTCTGTATTCGGAAGCGAAAATTCATTTTCTTTATAGTCCACTATTTGATTCGACAACATTGAATAAACAATATTTGTCATCACCCGATTTATACCCTACCCACTCATTTTAACCATGAACTATTTTTACAAACATCCTAAGTACATGTGAGACCTTGGCCTATAGTTGAATGTTGTGCTGTAACCCTTAATGCATGTTAGTCTTCGGATCGACCCAAAACGCATGTGATTAATATTTTGTGTTGTTGTAAATGTGTGAAAAGTGCTATGGCAGTAATGTATAGTATTATGTTCATGTTGGTCTTGTGATTGTCTTGACGAAGAGACGTGTGCGTCACGAAACCGATAGACTGAAATCTCGATGAGTGGTAATATACTAACATAACTAACATTTTTGTTTAAAAACGTAAAAATGACTTACCACAAATTGTTATAAATATTAAAAATACTCATTTAATTACGAATACACTTAACCCTAGATTACGCAACATTCGTAATATTTACGACAGACATCTTATTCGTGGGGAATACCGAAGCAACTCATATAAAGAATGTATTGACAATTAGCATGTATGCATGTATCTTACCGATACTGTAACTAACTAACTACGACTATTACAGCCTTTTCTTACAGCCCTTCATTACAGACTATTACAGGGTAAGTAGAGTGAAAAGAATGCCACATCAATGCAATTTTGCAAACAATCTTCGTCTCTTCCACATTTATGCATCTCCTCATACATACCTGCCATTTTTCGCATTCCTGATCTGACCACTTTCAAGTATTTGAAATACGTGATCATGCCAATGAAAACATGAAATGGCGAAGATTGTCTGCAAAGACAGACTGGTTTGGCGTTCTATTCTCTCTGCCAACCTCTGCGGTGAAGTGGCGTGATGTATAGTTAGTTAGTTAAATTTTAGAAGTAAATATTTTATCGTAAAATTAATTTTTATTTCAGTCGTATGATATATGACTCACTCCTTTCAAGAATGTCATAAATCAAAAATCGTCAATTTTCAGTTGTGCGTGTTTTCGGAATGCCTAGAAAATGTACTATATCGCAGTAAAAGTGACATATTTTTAACTTAATATTTACCCGCTACAAGGCAGAGAGTGCTGTTTTTGCATTTTGAAGAAAAGGTATTATTTAATTATTTTTTTAAATATCCTAAATATTTTTCGAATAGAGAAAAAACCTTCAGGGTTTACCTAAAAAGATCTGTTGCACAGTAGAAAGTTCAATAAGTGGCATGATATTTATTTTTAATACATTGTATTATATTTTTAAACTTTAAAAACATTCTCCTGAAATATTAAGTTTTTTGATAAAAGACATTCTTGAAAGGAGTGAGCGATATGACTCACATCCAAGTTAAAAAACGGTTTGAATGTGTAATGAACTAGGGAGCGAAATAGCTCTCACTTTATTTAAGCATTCAAGACTTATAGCGACGTAACTCCTCTACGCTCGTTAGTTATTAGTATTTCCCCTTTTTTCCATTCTAACTAGCATAAAGAAAGTTTCCCAAGAAATTGGCAATATATAACAAATTTTGGAAATCTTCAATCCCAAAAAATATTTATGAAAATGTAATTTTCGGGAAATTGCGAAAAGGAGGGCATTAGCCGTATTTTTGGCGCACTCAACCCATAATGGAAAGTGCTCTTAATCTGGTTTATAGTTTGCATTCGTTGCTAAAAAAAAAACGAATTGGTCGCCTGAGACTGGATGCTCCTTCCAAAGACGAATTATTGCAAACATTAACTCGGTGTTTCTCTTATAAAGTGCTGTCTTTGTGAATTTATTGAAATTGTCTTCTATAAATTGTTGATCATGGACAAAAAATAAATGCTATGAAAATAATGTCACAAAAGTAATCTTCGTACATTTAAATATATTTTTTATTGATTCGGCATTCACTTTTTATTTTTAAAAAATATATATATACCACTTAATGAGTTTTATTTACGAGTACATATACGACTAGTTTCGAAAACTTACTGATGTTTTCATCTTCTGGTAAAAATTAAAACTAACGAACAAAAAATATTTTGGGGTATAAATATAGGTTAATAAATAAAGGGAAAGGGATTAAGGACCGATATTTTTTGAAAAAGGAAACATAGATAATAATGGTGACGTTTTTTAAAACAGTATAGTATTAATTGTGTTTGTGATGTATTTTTCACATTTACCTTCCCTATCCTTACTGTCCTACCTGCAGACAAGCAACTAAAATAGACGGTTTGCGGTTTATTCCTTTGAAATAAAATAAAATAAAAATTAACGTTTTATCTGAATCAACTAGTCGTATATATAAATAAAACTCATTAAGTGGTATATTCAAGTGTTTGATTATTTAAAAATAATCACATTTAAATATGTTTTAATAATATTTCTTCATTTTTCAAACCCTCTTCCACACCAATGGTGGTGCATAGGGCACTGCAGAGTTATCTTGACCGTTTACACATGAAGGAAAGGTGATAAGGTGGCCCTCAACATCAGGTACCAGTCCATGGTAATTAGAGTGAAATATCACTTATATTTTTTGACCCTCTTTCTGGAAATTGAACACAGGACTTCCAGTACGGTAGCAGAAAGTGTTGACCATTACACTACGAAGACGGACATTTTTTTTACTATGATTACTAGATTTTTAATTAAATGTAATCAAATTAGTAATAATCAACTAGAAAACTAGATTCGACCACAAGATTTATGTTGAGTTGTGAAAATAACAACAAAAAAACCATACAAAAACATTTTTAAAAATGTGTAGGTGAAGATTTTAATGTACAGATGCGGTACTGACAAAAAGGAAATACGAAGAATCCTCAGAAAATTCAATTTTTGTATTTCATATTTCAGGCGCTGAATTTCCAGGAAAATTTGGCGTCGAGCTTTTCTATTACGTTGTTTTGTTTATGTACGTTAGCAGTTTGCCTGTAGGCGATCGCCGACCGTTATATCCGTTACTCGCCGTTACATTATTCGCTTCTCGCCGCTATATTCGCCTCTCGCCGTTACTCCTGCGGGCGTTGGGATCCGCTATGCACTAAACGTGATGCTCTACACGTATAACGAGAGTCAGTTTTTGTATTTTTCCATTTGATCATCTCAAATTGTTTACTCTGCCGGGCGGTGGGTTCTGGTGCTAGCGTGAGAAAAATTATTACTTGAAGTGCGCTGATGTCTGTTTTATAATAAACCGTCTTATTTTACGATACAAGCCTCTTAAATAGTGAGTTTTCCAGTCAATATAAAGTCTGTTTATAAAAGTAATAAAATTACAGCAATATAGTTTTTTCCACGTGAATTTATAAAATTTTAGTTTTATACTCACATTTTTGATTGAACTGCATAAATTGAATAAAACAACTACTTTGTAGTTTTTTTCCATATTAATTTTATTTGACCAGCAATTGGGTTTCGTCGAAGTTGGTTATGACGAAACCCGGTTGCTGGCCAAATAAAAATCACGTGAAAAAACTACATAGTTGTTATTTTATTCTACATATAAATTTTATTTTACCAGTGCCCGGGTTTTATCGTTACCGACATAATCATACTGGATTTTATATCAGAAAGACGTTTTTCTAAATAGTTTTATTTGTAAATTTAACTTTAGATGATTTCATCAAAATTAACATTTTTCACTTTAAAATGATATACTTAATCTCAAAAATCACAAAAAACAAAAAAAATTACTTTAATAGCGGTGATGTCTGGTTTAAAAATAAACTGTCTTATTTTTAGATACAAAATTCTTAAAAGGTAAGTTTGAAAGTCAATATGCCAAAAGACTTTTTCCAAATACGTAGTTTTATTTGTAAATTTAATTTTCAAAAATAGCATCTAAATTTACATGATTTCGGGAAAACAGACGTATTTATTAGTACATAAGTCTCCTGAGGAAAGAATTTAATCCTGGAACAAGTCGAAATTACAACCAATTTTTACGAATTTTTTAAAGTCATGAAAAATAACTTTAAGTAATTGATTAAAATAAAGCATGTTGACCGAATACATAAATGTTTGAGAAATTATTAGTACGCTGTAGACTGCAGAAATGTAACTCGAGTATTTTATATAAAAAATAACGATAACCTCGTGTTATCCGCAAAATGTTGGGAAAAAGGTGAATATAAACACAAGTTACGAGAATGGTTGTAACTGTATCACCAACATCCTTAACAGAATTGCTGAAAAAAATGGCCAGTAAATAAATACAGAAAAAAGAAACTGGGATAAGCATAAACCTTCAAATAAAATTACAGTTCGAGATAAACCGGCGGTGAATTTTGTATGGCAAATTCTTTTGATAATACATACATAGATATATCTTTATCAATCGTTCCAACAGAAATTTAACTATTTTTATTTTATGTTAAATTAGATGCTTTGAAAAGATGTTTTTTGAAAATACAATAAGTACAGCAAGATATAGCTCGTTGTACTATATTTTCATAAACTCGCTGTACTTAGTTCGGACTATAAAAAATAAATAAAAAGTATGTTTTGAATATTGAACTCAGAAAAAGTATGTACTCAGATGTGCGATATGATACCGAAATCAATTTCATTGCTCTGATGTTGATCCCATTTAATGGTGGTCAAAAGTCGGTAAAAAGTTCAATCATGGCAAGGCACAATAATTATAATTATATATAAAAGGTATTATAACCAAAAAAAATTGAACGAAATTTAATGTATGCAAGGCTGAATTCATTTGCTTTGGATTCAAGACATGCTTGTGCAACTTAATTCAAGGTAATTAAATCGAATTCAATTGAATTTATATATTTCAACAAATTTATGAATTGAAAAAAAAGCAAAAAGCATATATATATATATATATATATATATATATATATATATATATATATATATATATATATATATATATATATATATATATATATATATATACATATATATATATATATATATATATATATATATATATATATATATATATATATATATATATATATATATATATATATATATATATATATATATATATATATATATATATATATATTATATATATATATATATATTTATATATATATATATATATATATATATATATATATATATATATGTATATATATATATATATATATATATATATATATATATATATATATATATATATATATATATATATATTTATATATATATATATATATATTTATATATATATATATATATATATATATATATATATATATGTATATATATATATATATATATATATATATATATATATATATATATATATATATATATATATATATATATATATATATATATATATATATATATATTTATATATATATATATATATATATATATATATATATATATATATATATATATATATATATATATATATATATATATATATAAATTAAAATTCGACATGGCCCAATGATACAATCTACCTTAGATCTACACACTTGGAATGGGCGAAAAATGCTGTAGTAAAATATTAAGGTAATACTAATATACACGTGTGTATTGTGTATTCTCTAAATTGTCGTTCGCACTGAATTATGTGGAATAAAATATGTTTACGTGGTTCCAAATTACAATGTCTGCTTTGTAATAGTTGAATGCAATATTGCAATCGGTTTTATGAAATAATTAATTTGCCAACGGAGCCTCCCAATACAATTTACACAGTCGATGGGCTCTAGGGGAGGATATTCGAGCTGAAAAAGGTTCCCGGCCAAAATCCGGCATTCGAGTTTTTGACCGCGGATTAATTGTTTAGGCTACCGGGGGCTTATATTGGTAAAGGGTGGTGGCGGATGGTGGTAATCATACGGGGTGGTGGGAGAAGGTAGTGAGGGTGGTAGGGGTGGGATGTTGGAGGAATGGACACATTCCTGAATGAAGATTTTAGAGAATTTTACGAACGGTTGATGATTAAGAAATATGACCTGGATTCTAATAGGAAGTTTTTAAAGTTAACAACATTTTGAGTGTGCCCAAATACTTGTTCACAAGTCTGGCTTATCTCCAAGTAGGAGTTATTTTTTACATTATGTTCATACTGTAAGAAATAGCTCCGTTTCGAGTGCGATGTAGAAGATTCAAGAATTTGAGTACTAGTGTGGTTGTCAATCATAGGTAGAATTGGTGAATGTTAAACGTGTGAAACGTGATCACTTAAACCAGCATATGAGCAGCCTTGTAAATGCCAAAACTTTCATTTTTTTTCATCTTTGTTGAGATGTCAAAAATAGTATTAACAGTACTTGAAAATAAATAATATTGACTAAATGATATTAATTAAATATGATGTTTAGTATTGTAATTATATAAAGTGTAGGAAGTAAAAATATTTTTATATTATTTAACTAAGTAATTTAAAATTCATGATTGAATAAATACGTAATAATCTTCTTCAAACCCTTATCCACACCCCAATGATACGACGGGCACTGCATCATATAATCGCAGTGTTACCTTGATTGTTAACACACGTAGGGAAGGTGATCAGCCCTCCGGTTCAGCGACTGGTAGTCCAGGGTAATGTTGAATAAATATTAGAGTGGAAAAAATCCTCTTGTATTTATTTGCCCCCCCCTTGGGAATCAAATCCGGACTTTCAGAACGGTAGCTGAGCGTGCTGACCATTACACCACGGGGACGTACCATACATACATATATTTGTATAAATAGAGATAAAATGTTATTATTTTTTTTTTCTGATTTGATAAGAAATATGAGAAATTCTTTTGTATCAATGAGTATTACTGTTTAGTTTTTACATTAAATAATGTTTGGTAATTTACTGATCAGATTGGTGTGTAATGAGTCAAGTATTGTACTAGTCACCAGTTCTCATTTTAACCTCGACTGTATATTTATAAAATCCTAACTTTAGCGGATTATTCCTTTAAAAAAGGTCATTAAGGTCAGAACTAACACTAAGTCAATTCCATTCAGACCCCTAACTACTATTGGATGAAAATATAAGTCAAAAGAAGTATTTCTACTCGAGCTCATTTAATTTTTACTTCTTTTTGTAATTATTTGCATAGTTTATTGACTTGTTCAATAACCATCCATATTAAAGATAATGATAAAAATCCCAATGACTAGGCAGAAAAAAAATATAAGAAAAAATATGATATGTAAATAACAAAGATTATTTTAGTAAAATGGTTGCCAAAAACAACGTGGCTAGTTATTGGCACTGCCGGTGGCAGTTACTGTGACATCAACTCTATGTTCCATACTGCCTTAAAAGTCTTAATTTGAGCTGATTACTAACAACATAATTTAGGTCAGAGTTTATTTGATTCGATACCTTAAGCATTGTTGGGTAAAAATATAGGTTATAAGTAATCTTTTTTTCAAGCCCTTATCATTTCCACCTCTTTTTGTTATTATTTGTATTGTTTATTAATTTATTCAATTATCATACATAAAACAAAATTATTTTAAGACTATTTTACCATTAATCAAAGAAAACAATAAACCTTGAGTGTAAGTCCCTCTTAAAGTACAAGAGCTCAGTCTCTTTTTTTTTGGAGAGGCACAGCAAAACTAAAATTTTAAGTTTGCCGTATGTATAAATGTATAGAAAATGTATTAAATTGTTTTAAAAGATGTAACTATATTAAATAAAAATAAAAAAATATAAAAAACATTTCTACTCAAGGTAATGATAAAAATCCATACAACTGTGCATTGATTTCATAAAAAACAAATATTTTTTTTAGTAAAATGGTTACGAAAAACAAGGTGGCCAATTACTGGCAGAGTCAGTGGCAGTTACTATACCATCGACCCTATGTTCTGTACGGCCGACAGCGTTAAACGCTGGAACAATTAATTTCTTGGCAGGCAGGAGCATCGTCTTGCGTCGGTGTATGCAGAACAGAATTAAAACGAGGATTATGACTATCAGAGTGTAAGGGTGGTATGTAAATTAGATTGGAAAGCGTATTGCTGTTCACAACACCGCGTCCATACAACCGGCCAAAGTCTGGTTTTTCAATAAACATCTCAAAAATAGTTACGTCATTGAATATATATGTTACATAGTGAAGACATAGAAAGAAACATTAAAATATATCAAAACTTCATATTAAATATCAAAACCAAACACTGATTTTTTTAGAGTCTAATAAATTGTATTTTATTTTTAAAAATACAAAAAAATTAAAATTTTCACAGTTGTTTCGCCTTGTTATGGCATTATTAAACTGCTGTAAAGATTAAATGGACTGAGGTTCCTCATACAGCTTTACAATTCTAGGTACTTAAGTTAGAGTTACAACATGTGCAGTAATAATTATGAAAAAAAAGAAAGTCAAAAGGAAGAACCTAATTAAACGCCTAATCCATAAATAAATTAAAACTATTTGGTATAATATGTATATATTTGAAAGTTCAGAAATACGAAGAAATATTGTTGAAAAACAAATGTGAACTTCGTTCACGGGACAAGCTTTGAAAGACCTACAGAAAAAAATAATGATATTTTTTTTAAACTGACTAACTTACTAACCGTCACGCCTCTTCCACGGAGGGGTAGGCAGAGAGAATAGAACGCCACACCAATCTATCTTTCACATTCACGCATCTCTTTATACAAACCCGACGATTATTCTGACTCCTGACCCGACCACATTCAAGTATTTGTAATACTTAAGTTATTTCATATTTTCCTCTGCTTTTATTAGGAGCCATATTCGCCCCATAAATGTATTATTTTATTATTTTTTCAATCTGCCTGCGTGGTTTAATGGTTAGCTTGTTTAGTTACCGTGCTGGAGGTCTCGGGTTTGATTCTCAGGGGGGCGTGCATAATACTAGTGATTTTACACTCTAATATTTATTCAATATTGCTTTGAACTAGCCCCTGAAGCGCAGGAGTGATCACCTTGCCTTTATGTAAGTGATGATCAAGATAACACAGCGTCAATACGATACAGAGTTCTATGCACCTTTGGGCGCGGGTAAGGATTAGAATAATTATTTAACCTTAGTGCGTGTTTAACCTCGGCTCGTAACGCATGTCTGTGGTGAAAACTGTAGTGCATGTTGGTCTTCGGGTCGACCAAAAATCGCATGTGTTCAACATTTTGTGTAGTTTTATGTGTGTAAATGGTGCTATGGTGGTGAAGGGTGGTATTGTTTCCATGCTGTAATAGTAATTGTCCTGCCGAAGAGACGGGTACGTCTCGAAACCGGTGGACATATAAACCTCGGTAAGTGGTTATATACTAATATTATTAACATATTTCTTTAAAAAAAAAGTAATAATTATTTATTCACTCATTCGATTCATGTGCCCATAGAACTCTCGATTCATGTAAAAAAAAAATGAAACACGTGTTTAAAAGACGTTTTACTAGTTGTGCCAATGTGAAACACGTCAGTTGCTTTAGACTCGAATCAAATCCCCTGTGAAAAACCGCACTTGGTATTTGAAGTACCGCTTCCAAAATATCGTGGGTCTACGCTAGAATCTTCCGACTGCCGCATACCTCAAGGGTATGATAGTTTCACGTCGGGAATATCACGATATTACAGTTGCCCGCTTTGTTTATGGATTAACGATACTAAGCCCTGGAATTTACGGGAAACGAAATTCACACAACTAGTGCTAGAATAAATTACGTACTTAAATAGGTACCTTCATAACGCTATATTTCCATATAAAGAGGTATGAACAAGATTAACACGGTCGGGGTAGGTTCAATTTATTACCCTAAGTGTGGAGGTCTTCGTCCGCCTCCGTAGTGTAATGGTCAGTACGCTCGGCTACCGTTCTGGAGGTCCCGGGTTCGATTCCCAGGGGGGGTCCAATGAATAAAAGTGTTTTTTTCACTCTAATATTTATTCAATATTACCCTGGACTGGTGTACATGAAGCGGAGGGCTGATCACCTTTACTTCGTGTGTCAACGATCAAGATAACACTGTGTTTGTATAATGCAGTGCCCTATGCACCATTGAGGTGTGGAGAAGGGTTTGAATTATATATATAAAAGTGTGGAGGTCTTTAACAAACAGTTACATTTCCAATATAAACGATTTTAAGCAATCAGGAATTCTAGCTTGTAAAATTGTTACGTTTTGATATTATTCAACAATTTCATATTGGTTCAACACGGGATTAGTTACGTTTTATCTCAACTTTAATAAAGATTTCTATAGAAAACAGTAAACAGAACAGATTTGCATTTAAATATTTTTTTGTGCAATTTTATAAATGTGACTTTTTGGCGAGGACCTCCACAAGGTTGTCTATAGTAAACTAAAAACATATTTTTTGCACGAAGAGAATTCTACCATCAGACTTCTTCTTACTTAGGACGTGATACTTAGAGTCAATAGGTAATATTTATTTATTTGTATAGAGCTGTATGTATACGCCCATAGGGGATACTACATGTATGTAAATGTACTCAAACAAAACATATGTATTTGGAAAAGTGCTGCGTTGGCTGGAACGAAGTCGCTTCGGTCTACTTTTATAGTAAAATTCATATATATTTATTTATATATATTATAAAGTAAAATGTTATGTATTGCAATAAAGATTATGTAAGTAAACACTTATTTCATTTTATTTTTAGTTTCAAAATTAATTTTTATTCGCATTCTATGTAACTAAAATCAAATGAGTTTGAAATAAATTCACCTAAATCGTTTAAATGCAGTGACATGTACTCGTATGATAGAAACAATCAGATTGATATATTTTTTTGTTTTGTGATATTGTTTTGTAGTTAGTAATATTATTAATAATAATGTAAAATATATATATATATATATATATATATATATATATATATATATATATATATATATATTTTAAATAATGTAAAAAAAATCACATATTTCTTTTAAGGAATCAATCAGACACCTATTTACTGATAAAAAATACGTAAAATTATTTATTGGAATCGAAATAGAAATCATCTTCTGAATAATTCAGGACGTAATCACAAAAAATAAACATATTTTGGCATCTGATATCGGTTATTTTTATTTTTCTTGAAACGTGATAAATTTTAGGAATGAAGGCTTAATCCTTGTAGAATATTAAAGCGTTTGATTCAAAACAGTAGCGGTCCTGGCCTAGAAATATTCGTATGGATTTTTTTATAAATCTACGTATTCTTTTAATCCTTTTAATCAGTATAAGAAATAATCAATAAAATATTATTCATTTATTGATTTGGCGTTTAATTTGTAGAACTCCATTCGTTTGATAATGCCCTAACAAGGCGAAACAATTGTCACAATATAATTTTTTATGTGTTTTTCTTCATAAAATACAACTTAGTAGACTCAAAAAATCTGTGTTTGGTTTAAAATTAATACATAAATATTATTAATACGGTTGAAAGTCCCGTAAATGCCCAGACTTCCATATTCTTTTTCATATTTGTATAGATGTCAAAAAATAAAAATAAAAATAACTCCTATAATTAAAGATAATCTAGATTTGTGAACAAGTATGTGGACACACTCAAAATGTTGTCAATAAAATATTAATCATGAATTGATACGGCAGTCACTTTGTGGTAAAATCTATAAATTTTTGATTAATTTTTTATTAAGTAAACACCACTTTTTCTTAAAATATACTGTGACACGTGTTTCGATGCATTCCGCATTATTTTCAAACACCGTATGTAAACGGTCAAAAATATTATCCACTTTATTATTAATATTTATATTATTCATTAGATCAGACACTGGATTATTTACCTAACGGATAATATGTCAATATTAGGGTGTGAAATTTAGAGCATCCCAGGGCTTTAAAATTAATTAAAAATAATTTGTAATAATTTAAAATTTGTGTAATATCGATGATAAAAATATTGGACAGAATAGTAAATGTGACATTAGTGTAAACAGTGATCGCTTAAGCTAAACAAATGCCAAGTTATAAGCTATGGGATGCTCAGACTATTATCTTTTTTTAAATATATATAATGAAAAATTTTCATATCAATTTTCAATTAAAATTTACCTTCGTTAATACCACTATTTTTAAAAATTCTTTTGTAATACGTGTTTAGATGCATTTTGCATCATTTTCAAACACCATATGTGAAGCTAATTCTAAACTTTAGACTTGGGTCCTTGAGATGCTGAAAGTTTCATATCAAGTTGATGTACCTATCATATTTACTATAATATATTAAATCGGGGAAATTTTGGAACAGGTAGACGTTTTCGTATATTTGTTAAGTATGTTTTCTATAAATGGAATGATGGACAAAGATGCAGTAAGGAGAGTAAATGCTCTCCATAAAATATATGTGCTTTGTCTCAGTTAAATCACTTAAACTGATTATGATAAATGTTTACTCCGCCGGTAATATAATTCAAGTATTCATAGACAGACTAATGCGCTAACCACTGAACTACGCTACTTTGGAAACGAAGGGAGTAATCTTCAGCTAGAAAAGAGACAATAATTTACAGTAAGTATAAGTATATTTCTTTCTTGAATGTTTTCCGTAGATACTTTGTGGCACATTTTATAAACTTTATAAAATTCATTTACTTTGTTTTCAGCACTTTTTTTACTAATAACATTAAAGCTACCGGTTTCATCAAGAACGTTATCATCATCAGGGTTTATTTTAATTCAAAAACATTAAAAACATTAAAATACTCTCACCAAAAACTTCCACACACTCCGTAATTTAATTTAATTTTAGAATTTTCACGGAGTGTGTGGAAGTTTTTGGTAAGAGTATTTTAATGTTTTTGAATTAACATAAACCCTGATGATGACAAGGTTCTTGTTGAAACCGGTAGGTTAAATTGTATTAATAAAAAAAGTGGTAAAATCAAAGTTAATTCATTTAAAAAAATATATATTTCTTTCTCTTATTTTCTATTTTCTAATAAGTCGGAGACGCTTATGATTGGAATGAATCTGTATAGAGAGAGCATTTGAATCGGAGGAAACTCAATAACAAAATATGCAAAATATTGCTACCATCAATTTCTTCAGACACGTGAATGGTTTTGAAAAACCGGCGATCCTTTTGAGTTTTTCAAATTGAAATACTCCAATGGATTTTGATTCAGAAACATAGAGTTATTTTCAAATGAAAGTCTTACATTATTCATGGCATAGAAGTCTTTGACTTGGGATATAGAACATGGAAATGAATTTGTAATGTGACGATGGAAGAAAACGCGTAATCAAATAAATAATAAAAAATAAACATTAATTATCGTATTATTTTTTGCCATCTCATCAAAGATGAAGAAGAATATGGAAGTCTGGGCATTTACGGGGCTGACGACCGTCATAGGTTGGTTTAAGTGATCACTTTACATACGTGTAACATTCACCAATTCTTCCCATTATTGACAACCACACTACTGAAATTCTTGGATGTTCTATATATATGAACCAATTTAGAAACCTTGTTCTTGAATCATGAGAACTTCACTAAAGACATCTATTGGTGCGATGAAAAGAAGCTTTTTAGTAAGCAGAAACTCTTATATTAGTATGTGAGGTCCAAATCCTGGATTATAATCACATACATGAGAAACGCCTGAAAGTATCATTTTCATTTTTATGATTTTAGCTTATAATTTGACCAGTTAATTTATTTACCACATTTTGAGTGTGTCCAAATACTTGTTTATAAATCTGGATTCTGTCCAATTATAGGAGTTATTTTTCATAAATGAAATTAATTACGTTTTCTTATTTAAAACGAATGTACCTAATGTAGCCACGCATTGCTTTTCCCCAATCTGGTAAAATTGAATATAATGAAAACAGAAGGCACACATTCCTAATATGTTTAGTTTCATAATGCTTATGGATATACAATATTTATGATACATACAGTTAAGTAAAATCGTATTTTTTTTTAATATTTCAATTATACCAATTTTGTAAGAGTTTTTGGTAAATGACTAAAGGAGGTTTAAGATTTTGAGCAAACGAACATTTACATAATAATTAACATATCTATCACTACTTTCAACAACATCCTACATAAAATCGTCAATTTTCAGATGTTTTCGGAATGCCCAGAAAATGTACTATATCCCAGCAAAAGCGGAATATTTTTAACTTAATATTTACCCGCTACAGGGCAGAAAGTGTTGTTTTTGCATGATGAAGAAAAGGTTTGTTTAAGTATTTTTTTAAATATACTAAATATTTTTCCAATGGTGAAAAAACAGTCTGATTTTATCTGAAAAGATCTGTTGCACAGTAAAAAGTTCAAAAAGTGGCGTATATTTATATAATACATTTTATTATATTTTTAAACATTAAAAACGATCTCCTGAATAATCAAGTTTTTTTTATATATGACGTTGTTGAAAGGAGTGAGCGATATAATACATACTCGTATACAGGTTATATAACATGATAAAATAACTAATCAAATTTTAAGTTTCATAAAATTGAAAATCTTGTTTTAAGGCGTCTCCTTCTATGTAAAATGATTCCGGAAGTATCTTGCATACATTCAAATAAAGGTCTCTCCTTAATAAAAAGTTAAGTTAACTCAACCATAGATGCTGCCGAGAATTCACATTTAAATGAACGTATCAATTAAAGGATGTGTTGTCTTTCATAGGTAGAATAGTGAATGTTACATGTGTATAAAGTGATCACTTGAACCAGTCTATGACAGGTCGCAAGCACTATAAATACACAAACTCCCAACCTCTTCTTCATCAATGTTTAAATGTTAATATTAAAATATATATTGGTGACCAAGGATTTGGACACACTGAAAAAGTTGCAATTCACATATTTATAAGTTAAACATTTATAAGTTAATAAGTTATTTTATTTAGAGTAAGTTATTAAAGCAAATATAATTTTTATAAATTTTATTTTTACTTAGTTAATACTACTATTTCAAAAAATGTATTGTGACACGTATTTCGATGTATTTCGTTTAATTTTTAAACACCATATTCAAATAGTGGTAGTAAATAAAACTTAAATGAAAAACGGGTAAATTTCACCTCAAAGTGACTGCCGAATCAATTACTGAAATTATTATTTTTTTGTTGGAAGAAAAACTCTCACAGCAAAATACCGATTTTGTGAAAATGGATATTATTGGCAGGGGATGTCGGTTTTCAATGAAAGCTCATCTCTTATTTCAATCCGGCCGATACAAATGTAATATTGCGAAAAACAGACATCGCGCCTCATTGCCCGCCCGCTCATCGAACCAGCAACGCGAAATCCTATTACTTTAAAGTCCCCCGGTGGCCGAACGATAGGGGTGGGGGTGGAATGTGCGGTGGCAGGGAGGGGAAAGGTACAGCACCCCATGGGAGGGGGGGTGGACCATAACACATGTCACCACCGATATAGTGTGTACACGGTATCAATCTGACAGCCGGGAAAATCTGTGGAATGATAATCGGGACCCATTACACTTCGTTTGGTCGAGTAACATTTTTTCTATTATAGAAAGGTATTTTTAATACGTTTGACAAATTTTTTGACAAAAAATAAATTCAAACTAAACATTTTTTAATAGATTTATATTATCCACTGACACTTCGTGATGGAATTGCATTTTTAATTTATTATTAGATTAAAACCAATATTTTTAGCTTTTCCACTTTTTTATTTGACCAGCGACCGGGTTTCGTCGTTACCGACATCATCAGACCAGTCTGATGATGTCGGTAACGACGAAACCCGGTCGCTGGTCAAATAAAAAAGTGGAAAAGCTAAAAATATTGGTTTTAATCTAATAACAAACTAAACATTATAAGAGTGCTAACTGAGCAAGATGCATCTTTACACACTTAGGCTGTGGGTTGTGGTCATGGGCTGAGTTTTTGGTTATGTTTTGAGCATTGGATTCAGTATAGGGTTCAATGTGCGAAGCATGTTTGGAACTCGGCTTAGGAATAATTCACGACTATAACTCTAGACCTTGCACATTCTTTACTCTAACACAAAATATACTTATACCATACATCCCACCACACCACACTACACGCCACACCAGGCAAACACATTTTATTTTGAGCTTAATAGTATTTTCACTCTTTCTTGTTGTTATATATATTATATATAATAATAATAAAACCCTTATCCGCACCCCAATGGTGCATAGGGCACTGCTTCATATGAACACAGTGTTATCTTGATCGTTTACACACGAAGGAAAGGTGATCAGCCCTCCGCTTCAGGTACCAGTCCAGGGTAATATTGAATAAATATTACAGTGAAAAAATCACTTATATTTATTTGACCCCCCTGGGAATCGAACCCGGGACCTCCAGAACGGTAGCCGAGCGTGCTGACCATTACACTACGGAGGCGGACAATATTATATATTGTTGTATAAAATATGAAATCAGTAATTGGCCTCAATATCGGCACCTTACATTGTATATTTATATTGTTTTTGTTAATGGCTGTTGATTTCCAATAAAATTTAGATCAGTTTACAAACGAACTTTATGACAGTTTAATTATATTTAAAATTAAGGAATAACCCGCAAAGGCTCTACTTTTAGAGAGTTGTCAGCAAGAAGGATAGTGAGGATGGGGAAGGTAAATGTGAAAATCACATCACAAACACCCAGACCAATCGAAAATAAATCATTCCATAATTTATTATGTAGGTAATTGACGGAAATCGAACCCGCGACGCCAATTTCGCAGTCGAGCGAACTTCCATATTCTTCTTCATCTATGCTGAGATACAAATAAAAAGTCTCGATTTTATTTTTACATATTTTTTTTTCTCGTAAAGTAATTCGACCTGAATTTTGTCACAATCTTAATAAATATACACAAAACCATTCCTAAATTCAAAAATCAGAAGATAAAGCTTCTTTCGAATAAAAACAATAGATGTTTCATCTCAAGTACAGACAGCCACCTACAATAAAAAAGGTTCAATCAAGCTTAATTTTTATAATTGTTTTTCATGTATGTAAGATTTGTTCCAGGAATGTAGATACTCCCTTTATTATTTAAAAAAATTAAACACTAGTATTATACCACTTATTGAGTTTTATTGCATCACACATGACTAGTTTCGAAAACTACAATTGTTCTCATCAACAGGTGATTACAAAAACAACAATGAAGAAAACAACTTTGTTTTCGTTATTAATCCTGTGTAATGAAATAAAAATCAATAAGTGGTATTATACAAGTGTTTAATGTTTAAAATAATCAATATGTCATTCCATAGAGTAAATAATACTACTTCCTTTATACTTGGAATAGTAGTATAAAACGGTACAAAAACAACAGGAAAAAATAAAATATTATACGACTGTAATACCACTTATTGAGTTTTATTTCATTATACATGACTAGTTTCGAAAACTACAATTGTTCTCATCAACAGGTGATTACAAAAACAACAATGATGAAAACAACTTTGTTTTCGTTATTAATCCTGTGTAATGAAATAAAAATCAATAAGTGGTATTATGCAAGTGTTTAATTTTTTTAATTATTAATATGTCATTCCATAAAGTAAATAATATTATAACCTTTATACTTGGAACAGTAGTATAAAACGGTACAAAAAAACAACAGGAAAAAATAAAATATTATACGACTGTATTGAAGGTGACATTCATTTTATGTCACGCCCATAGGAAATAATATGAAAGCAAACAATAAAAGTCTCATCTTACGTCGTCAGCGTTCTTTTATCGCCCAAAACGTTCAATTTTCAAAATCGCTCCTGAGCCTTTTCCGGGAGGGCGAAGATCGGTTTAGGGCTGCCAGTCGGCGGGCGATCAGTGATCAGCATGCATGGCCCGTAGGCCTTCAAGTATCGTCCAAGGGAACGGAGGGGAAATAAAATAAAACGAAGATGACAAGGAGGAGAAAAAAGTGAAACGCCGAAAACAAAAGCAAACTGTTCGGCTTCCCCACTTAAAATAATACGTGATGTGACTATGCGGGCCTTTAGCGAGGACAAGGCAGGTGAGACGATACTCCGTCCGCTGAGAAAGAACACATTTTTTTACACGAATTTTTTGACATCTCAACATAGATGAAAAAAAATATGGAAGTCTGGGCATTTCACACGTCTCATATAGGCTATTGTTGGGTAATATATCCAAAATTAAACAAGGTTTATTGGATTGAATTCTACATTTATTTATGTATATGTTAATACGTGACGCGTTTCGTCTTATTAAGACATTATTAAATACGCGAGTGTTTGATAATGTCTTAATAAGTTCATTAATTGATTCGGTAGTCACTTTGTAGTTAAAATCTATTCATTTTTAATTAATGTTTTACTAAGTAAATACCACTTTTTCTTAAAATCTACCGTGACACGTGTTTCGATGCATTCCGCATCATACGGTGTTTGAAAATGATGCGAAATGCATCGAAACAAGTGTCACAGTGGATTTTAAGAAATAGTGGTTTTTACTAAGTAAAACATTAATTAAAAAAGTTAGTAAGTCTTAACATTTGAGTGTTTGATATTGTCATAATAAGACGAAACGCGTCACGTATTAATATACACATAAATAATTGTACAATTCAATCCAATAACCCTTGTTTAATTTAAAATATATTACCCAATAATTCTAAATGGAATTCTACCAACTATGTATCTGCAGATACAATAAATTAAATAGGCTAGTTAAATCATCACTTTACACACATCTAAAATTTACCAATTCTACCCATGATTGACAACCACACTACTTAAATTTTTGAAACATCTAAATTAATAGATCAATCTCGTAAAGTGATCACTTAACCAAGCCTTTCATGGTAATAAGCACTGTATAATGCCCAGGATTCCATATCCTTCTTGAGATGTCAAAAGATTATGTAATAAAACTCCTAATTCGAGATAATCCATATTTGAGAAGTATTTGAACATGATCAAATGTTGTTGAAACAAAATGGCCGCTCGATGGTTGTATATTTCATAAAAGTGTGTGAAATTATTAGTAATGTATACGCTATTAATAATTTACCCTTATCCGCCTCCAAAGTGTAGTAGTTAGTATATTTGGATACCATGTTAGAGGT
Source organism: Brachycentrus maculatus (assembly GCF_059751285.1). Taxonomy (NCBI): domain Eukaryota; kingdom Metazoa; phylum Arthropoda; class Insecta; order Trichoptera; family Brachycentridae; genus Brachycentrus; species Brachycentrus maculatus. Next base: position 1,155,914 of record NW_028280778.1, read on the forward strand.
CTGTGTTCGATTCTAAGTGGTGACGAAATAAAAAAAAATCGTCTCACATTCATTAAATATTACCCTGAACTGGTACGAAACCTGTCGAATAATTAAAAGGAGTCAGGTTAGGAGTCGAAATAATTAGCGGGTATGTACATTATGAGGAGATGCATCGACTTGGAAAAGGCGAAGAATGTTTGCAAATACAGAGTGATGTGGCGTTCTATTCTCTCTACCTACCCCTGCGGGCGAAGCGGCGTGATGGTTAGTTAGTTAGTTTTGAACTGATTGGTACCTGAGGGGCAAACTGATTATTTTGACTTCTTATAATAAATGGTCAAATCAACGAAGAATTTGATGTAGTGCCTTATACACCATTCGGTGCGGGAAAGGGTTATCAACAGTAGTATTAATAATTATGAGAAAACAAGTTATTTATGCAAATATTGATTTCTCATTTTTTATTTGAACGGACTAGTATGGGAGACGTGTATTGCTTTGGTGGACATTTTCCTTCACAAGTTTTGTAAGGATGCGTTCTCCAAGGAGGGTTTCTGTTTACACTCGTACTTTTAGATCGTACAACATAAATAATTGTGTGATTGTGTACTGCTGACGCACAGACAACAATGCTTCACAGAATTCTCTCGTAAGAGACCATGAAAACGGTTTACATTTAAGGCCTTTGTGTGCTATAAGTCGTTCGATATAAAAACAAACCTAAAAACGTCTCAGCAATTTCGGTAAGTATGTTTTATAAATTATGTAAACAAGCATATCACTTACGTTATATTTTTTATTCATTAATTGGCGTTCGATTAATTACTTACATTTAAAAATGTACAGTTTTTTTAATTAAATACTTAACTTTAAAATTCACATTATAAAAAATGTAGAATTTCATTATACATACAACAAAAACGTATATGCAAACACAATTTATGATTTAACAAAATTTATTTATTAATACGACAGCTGGTTCAACCTTGAAAAGGCATTGTCATGCTGTGTTTGACAATGCTTTAGTTTGTAAGGCGAAATAGCTGTCACAAAAAATACATTAAGCAGTGATTTTTTTTTTTTTTTTTTTAGATGGGAATTGCATTTATTATTTACCTTGCTTATTATGTACAAGGTTTATAGATCATTTAGTGGATTTTTGTTTCTTCTAGCTAATTAAATATGTTTTTATTTGAATCTGTGTTGGGAACAGGAGGGATCATCTAGTGTGGGTCAAATAGGAACTTCTCTGCATTTGCTCATTGCTGGGAGGAAACCACGTAAAACTCCTCAGGAGAAGGCGGACTGTTGACTGTCATCAGCAGACCTTCCATTCCACTAGAAGAGGGTTCGGCATTTTGTGTCCTACTTTGGTTTATGTTACCAATGTCCTTCACTATTTTTATCATGTATGATACTACCTCTTGTGACAATTCCTTATGAACTATCACGGATTCGATGTTGGATAGATCCTCACCCAGGCTCCTGCAACGCGCCTCCAGCTGTTGTCTTTCAAAGCTGAAAAGGGGGCAAAGCATCAACAGGTGAGGGACATCTTGAGGTGTCTCATCATCACACGTACAGCTGTCGATCTCGGAGATCTTGAAACGATGTAGGTAGCTCATGAACCCACCGTGACCCGTAAGGATTTGAGTGAGCTCAAAGCCAGGTTTCTGCAGTCTCCTGAAATCAAAGGCATGGAAAATGGTTGGTAAGAACATTTTGGTTACCTTTCCGGTGGTTTCGTTCAAATAACGATCGTTCCAGAGTTGGAGGGTCCTGCTTCTAATTTTCCTTTTGGCAAAACTTAGCGGGAAGTTGGCATAGTCAGGGGCAGTCTTCTTGAGTGTTGCCTCCCGGGCCTTTTCATCCGCCTTTTCGTTCCCTAGGATACCGCAGTGACCCCTTATCCAGCCGATATACACATTCTGGTGTCTGCATCTTAACTTTTGAATATCTGTTCTGATGTCCATGACAATAGGGTTGATCGAATTTCGGTCCGCTATTGCGTGGACGCCAGATTTACAGTCTGTCAGGATCGTTATCTGCTTCCATCTGTTGGGGGGTTTTTTCAAAACATAAAACAAGGCTTCTTTGATCGCATAAAGTTCCGCCTGGAACACAGAACAGAAGTCGTCGAGTTTCAACTTCCTCGAAGGCAGCTCTCTCACGCCATCGAAGGGTACAAAAGCTGCACCTACTTTGCCGTTCAAGAGACTACCATCGGTGAAGATCCTCAACTCTTCCTGCAATGTCCCAGGTAGAGTCTGGTCATCGTACCCGTGATCTATGGAAAGTCGTTCAGCTGGATGAGGGAGGGAGAAGTAGTCTCCGACTCCCTGGTAGAATCTGTCTTCCGGCAGGTCCTGCAAGATAAGGCTTTTCTTGACTGCGTATGCCTCAGCAAGCTCCCTAATCCTCAGATCGAGTGGCATAAATCCACTTAAAACCTGAGCTGAAACAAGGGAGATTGTCCTGTATCCTTTGCATGACCTGATAGCAATATGTCTTTGCATGGAGTCCAGTTTCTTTCTGATGACTTTCTTGCGAACCGCTTCCACCCACACGCTTGAGGCATATGTTATCAGAGGTTCTACAGCGCCTATATATATTTGCTGCATAACTTCCGGTGACGCTCCCCATGTCGGTTTGGCGGCTCTCAAGAGTTTGTTCGTGATGCCAGCTGCTTTTTTGCAAACGTTGTCAACGTGTTTAGACCAATTTAGGTTGCGGTCTATGGTGAGGCCCAAAACCTTGAAATGGTCTACGAATTGCAACCGGATTCCGTTCATGTATATTTCCGGCTGGCGGTCCTTTCGTCTGGTAATAAACATCGCGTTCGTTTTATCTTCTGCAAAATGGAGTTTGGCCTTAATTCCCCATGTAGTGATGGTTTTCAGGGCGTTATCCGTCATTATCTCGAGATCCGTCGTGCTGTCGGCCACAGCCGTCAAGAGAAGGTCGTCCGCGAATGCCCTCAGTTCTACCCCCTGGCCCAAGTCTTTCTGGAGTACATCATCCAAGATGTAGTTCCAGAAGCTCGGTCCGCAGGAAGATCCCTGAACGCATCCTTTGGTCGTGACCTTCTCGAGAGTTGCATCAAAATGTGACAACACGACTTTCCTCTGTTGATGATAACTTTTCACCAGCAAGAACAAGTTCCTAGGACACTTTTTACTGCTAAGTTGGCACATTAAAAATGGCCACCAGGCATTATCGAAAGCTCCCCGTATGTCAAGCGAAATCGCGACGATCATTTTCTTGTCTTGCAGTGCCGTCCTGATTACCTTGACTGAGGCATTGAGAGCATCCTCTGTCGATTTTTGGGGTGTGAATCCATATTGTTTCGGACTTAACTTACCGTTACGATGAAAATGCCAGTTAATCCGATTGATCATCATCTTTTCGAGTACTTTTCCAAACACCGAAATGAGTCCGATCGGTCTGTAGGACTTAATATCTTGAAGGTCGTCCTTACCTGGTTTGGGTATGACTATGATCCTCGCTGTTTTCCATGGAATCGGGAAGTGGTTCAGTCTGAGACATGCGTTGTACATACCTAATACTAATGACCTGTCTGCGTTGAAGAAGTGAAGGCAGATGTCCGCGGTGAAGTGATCTTCGCCGGGCGCCTTCTCCGGATTGATGTTCAATAATGTGTCCTCAATCTCCTCCACCGTAAATAACGGGTCGTTTTCTGTATAAGGTATAACTTCTGCAAACCGCCTGATTTTGATTTGTTCACGTGTTTCTGACTGTGTGTTGTCGTCCGGAAAAAATATCTCTAAGAGTCGCTGAGCACTTTCCGCAGCCGAAGCTAAGTACTGGCTGCCATCTTTTAGCGTCGCTAATGGAGTGGTCCGGTTTCGGTTGACCAGCACTCTGTGAATTGCAGACCAGGCGGTTTCTCTGTTTTGCGACGCGCAATAAATTTTCCATGACTCTGTTTTGGCTTTTTCGATAGCTATTTTGTAGGCATGTTTAGCCTCGAGATACTCTGGGAGCGTTTTCGTCTCTCTACGGAGTCTTCCCGAGTTCTGAAGCCTGTGCCTACATTTAGTAGCTTCTTTTTTGAGCTTGTCGAGTTCAGCGTTCCACCATGGACAAGGTTTCCTTGAAGAGGGTTTCCTGATCGGTATACTAGCTTTACACGACTCGCTTACAATTCGCATAATTGTTTTAATGTTCTTCTCTAATTCAAGTGAGTTGCTTAATTCAAAGAAGGACTTTTCCGTTATATTTTTAACCCTTAATTTACTTTGGATTCTGTTTGAAAATTTGTCCCAGTTGGCTTTTTTTGTATTGTAGATTGCTGTCTTGTTTTCCGTGGGGTTTTGTATATTTGAAGAAATTTCAAAATAAATGGGGTTATGATCACTCAAATGGTTGTCATTGGATTCTACTCTCCAATTGTCGACTTTGTCTAATAGGCTTGAAGAGCAGAATGTTGTATCAATAACGCTTTTGAGGTAGCGTTGACCGCGATAGGTCTCGAAAGTTGGACGGTTACCTTGATTTAAGGTGTGCAGATTGAGTTCCGAAAGGAAATCTGCAACGTTTTCACCCCTTTTGTCCGTTCTAGCACTTCCCCACCACACATTTTTAGCATTAAGGTCACAGCCTATGAGTATTTGTACCTTTCCGAGGAGTTTTATTTTATCTAAATGTGGATTGACGTCCGCGTGTGGTTCCACGTACATGGATCCTATAATAATTGGGCCTGCGTCGGTGATTATGCTTACCAGTGTTGTATTGGAGTTACTATATTTACTCAATAGAATACCATTTAAGTGGGGTTTGCAGATTATTACTGCCGCTTTGCAGACATGCTCCGATGAAGTTACCGATTGAAAGACGGTAACCCCCGATGCATTTATTTTGCCTGTATTCCCTGTATAAGGTTCTTGAAGCAGCAGTATATCCGCTCCCCTTCTGTTGGCCAGTGCTTCTTCTTGTGCCGCTTTGCAGCGGCCCAAATTCCACTGTATAACCTTAGTCGCGCCTGAATTGTTTATTTGGATCCCGGTGGCATTCGGAGCAGCGGAATTAGCCATAATTAACTCGCTCCATCGTTCTCAGCATCATTTTTAGCCGGTAGGGGCAGTCCCTGTCGTTGGCCCTATGTTTAGAGGCCTCGGTCTTACCCTTAGCCATCTTAACGCAGTTCCAACAACGGTGTTCTTCTTTGGTCTCCTTTTTGGTGCAGGTGATCGACTTGTGATCTCCCGCACAGTGGAGGCAGCGGTCCTTCCCCTCCATGCATCTGGAAACAGAGTGTCCAAAACCCATGCATTTGAAACATTGCATGATGGGACAGCTATCTTCTACCTGTACCCTCTGGTACCCGATGCTGATACGACCCTGGCTAATTAAAACTTCTCTCACCTCACTTTTAACTAGAAGCACGGCGTTCCTCAGTCGTTCACTGTTCCGGTTTTTAAAGGTCCTCTGAAGTTTAATTGCTTCTTTGTCGTGTCCGACGGCTTCAAAAATAGAGTCATTCTGCTGGAGAATGTACTCTATGATTTCGTCGTCTTTCGTGTCCTTTTCTATGCCTTTAAGCACGACCGTGGGCATTAAACGCTTTCCCTCTTTCGCTACCAGGTTCCCCTTGGTCAGCCTGGGAAGGGCCGCCCTCATCGTGCTGGCATCGTTGGAGGTCGGGAGTTTTATGATGACCTTGTTGTCAGTGATTAAATTAAGCAGTGATTAAAATTGATAAATAGTGATTTGATTTTTTAAAATTATTATTTAAAATATAACTTATTCTATTTCCCTACCTTTTAATATGAGTATTTAAATAGATTTAAATTATTTTTACATACATACGTACAGTAACTTAAAAAGATTTAAGATTTTTAGAAATAAATCTAAACTTAACACGTATTTATGTTTTTTTTTTTTTTTGACATCTCATCAAAGATGAAGAAGAATATGGAAGTCTGGGCATTTACGGGGCTTACGACCGTCATAGGCTGGTTTAAGTGATCACTTTACACACGTGTAACATTCACCAATTCTACCCATTATTGACAACCACACTACTCAAATTCTTGGAAGTTCTATATATATGAACCAATTTAGAAACCTTGTTCATGAATCACTAAAACTTCACTAGAGACATCTATTGGTGTATGTGGTCGTAAGCCCCGTAAATGCCCAAGACTTCCATATTCTTCTTCATCTTTGATGAGATGTCAAAAAATAATATGAAAATAACTCCTGTAATTGGAGATAATCCAGATTTTGTGAACAAGTATTTGGACACACTCAAAATGTTGTACGTGTTTATGTATTACAAATATACAATCCATTATTATTGTTTTAAATAATATCCTGCAAACAGGGGTTATTTCTGTGGGAAACTGTGTTTTGTTGATACATTGAATTTAAAAATATTTCTTTTGCTATGAAATGTGATATAAAGCCTTAAAATAACATTATGTTATGTTTTTATTTAATTCATTACATTAACTATCCATATTGTTTTTCTCTATTCAATAACATGAACGAAATTAACTCAAGATAAAAACGTGGTAAATCCATTTAAATTGCGAAATTCCCTCGTTTGTTATTAGGTAAGCACGCAGAGAAGAGCGACACTCGGTTATTTGAAGCATTTTTCCGTTTGGTTGTCCTCATTCATGCGGTGTTTTGTATGCATGTTGGGCTTGGCTATGGATACATTGAAAGCCTCTGCCGAGAGCTGAGTACATCGCGTTGCCTCTAGAGAAATCTCGACTAAGCTCTCCGTAGTTAGTAGACTTCTCTCCATTTCAAGGAGTCTATTTTTAAAAGTATGACTACGATACCCATTCGTCCAGATTTTCATCTCATTATACAACTTAACACTATGAAGAAATTAAGAGTTTTCAAAATTTTCACATGACTTTAGAAATAATATACAATATTCAAAAAAATCATCTTTATAATTATTTTATTTTAATATTATCACATAACTCAATTTAAATTTTTAACCAACTTTATTATTAAAAAGTTTGATTTATGTTTATAAAATATGTCAAAAAGTATCAACTAAAAAACATTGAAAAAACTTAAAGATATTTAAAAATTCCAACCCCCTCAAGTTATTGACTGATTGCTTTGAGATTTCGACATAACAAAGCATTCAAATATGTGCATGTTTTTATGTGTATTTATGTATGTTTAATGTACAACCGGGTATATTCAGCGAGAAATGTTTAAATGTTAGCCTCTATTTTGGTTGTTTTAAATTAGTTTTGTTGTCACTTAAAATGTATTTGTGTCGGGTTGTGTTTCCGTGGTTAGTGTCGCTGACTCTTGAGGCATAATTTCTGGGTTCAAACCCACTCTACTATAATTTGCGCAACCTATTTTTGATAATGAGGCGCTTAGGCTCACGGAAAACGTATGAAATTGAAGTGTTTTTGTAAATAAAAAATAACATAAATACTTAAACAAAAAATAAATAAAAAAAAAGCCCTCGAGTTTCTGTCTTCTGTAGGTTTTGAGAAATCCATTTTGATTATGAATTAAGGTTGAGATAAACCGGTGGCGAAAAAAGTTGCGGAATGATGCCCAAGAATTGGATGTATGTTATTGAGTCGGTAACCAACGCGAAAGGCAGATGAAATAACTCGTATTTTAGAAAGGAAATGGTTGAAGAATAACCAGAACCAAAAGGCGTAACCATACTGCACGACATCTACATACTGCAGTAAGCGAATACAGGTTACGTGAAAAAAAACTAGATTTTACAGGCATAGCAATAAGTACTGACAGTTTTAGATCGTCGATATAAATACAGCAATGAAAAACCAAAGTAAAAATCATATTTCGTAGTCATACAGGAGAAAGTGACCAAGTGCATTTTTTACAAAAACGTAATTATTGACTACTTGATCTCTTACTAGCTTAATATTGCCCTGAAAAATCCCTAAGCGACTTTAAACACGGAAGTATATATATGGTTATAATAATACATTTAGGATTTTTATGGAGTGTGTGGAAGTTTTTGGTGAAAGTATTTTAATGTTTTTGATTTAAAATAAACCCTGATGATGAAAATCTATTTTTGAAACCGGTAGGTTGAATTGTATTAATAAAAAAGTGGTGAAAACAAATGAAATTAATTTTATAAAGATAGTATAAAATGTACCACAAAGTATCTGCGGAAAACCTTCAAGAAAATATAAAATATTTACTTGTTAGCAATGACTAACTGCGTTGATGTTTATTTTCTTGCCAAGCAAAAGTGATTAAAATAGCCCTCCTAAACATTTTGTTAGTTGGTCACTTTCTTCTATTTTATGGAGTGTGTGGAAGTTTTTGGTGAAAGTATTTTAATGTTTTTGATTTAAAATAAACCCTGATGATGAAAATCTATTGTTAAAACCGGTAGGTTGAATTGTATTAATAAAAAAGTGGTGAAAACAAATGAAATTAATTTTATAAAGATAGTATAAAATGTACCACAAAGTATCTGCGGAAAACATTCAAGAAAATATAAAATATTTACTTGTTAGCAATGACTAACTGCGTTGATGTTTATTTTCTTGCAAAGCAAAAGTGATTAAAATAGCCCTCCTAAACATTTTGTTAGTTGGTCACTTTCTCCTGTATAACTACGATATTTTTGTAACACATAAATGCAGTTTTACTCATAAAAAGGATTTCAAGGCACAGCTTGATTCAGAGTGATATCATTCAAAGATATTTTATCCCAAAATAACAATGCGGGTTTGTTGTGGAATAATCAGTTAAATATTTCATTTAAAATTGTCACGTTTACGTGAAACCCATTTCGGCCTTCCGAGTAATTAGGAAAAGTACAAAGTTTTGACAGACATAAATATTCAGATAGGATTTTAACGCGGGTGACGCAGGCAAGGGTCCGCAGTCGGGCCGGCAACTTGGGGCGGAACAAGCTGGGGTAGGCGAGTTGGGGTCGCTTTAGCGTGAAAGTTGATAGGTCGACCATCGCTAAAACACGAAATATTAATAATGTAAACAGATAACTTCGAGGGCTAAAGTGTTTTACCTGAAATAATAAATTTCAGTATCAAATTTTAATACCATTGAAAGTAAATTGAGAAAATGAGGATAAAGTATATTAATTAATTCAAATTTAAATTATTTTAGCTGCCGAAAACATATACAAACTATAGGTATTATTCAAACAAGTATTATTGTTACTTTAATTTTGGAGAGGTGGGGAATTCGTTTAAAAATTGTGAATTATAAACTTAATTCCTTTTTCATCAGCTGTCCTTTATTTTCACTCTCATATGTATCCTTAAAGTTAATGATAACCATAACGCTAAACAAACCACTGTTTGGCTTCAACAGTATTATTAGTATTATCAATAAATTATCTGGTCAAATTATAAGCTAAAATGATAAAAATGAAAATTATGTTTTCTGGCGATTCTCATGTGTGTGATTATAATCCAGGATTCGGACCTCACATACTAATACAAGAATTTCTACTCAATAAAAATCTTCTTTTCATCTCACCAATAGATGTCTCTAGTGAAGTTCTAGTGATTCAAGAACAATGTTTCAAAATTGGTTCATATACATTGAACTTTCAAGAATTTGAGTAGTGTGGTTGTCAATAATGGGTAGAATTGGTTAATGTTACACGTGTGTAAAGTGATCACTTAAACCAGCCTTTGACGGTCGTCAGCCCCGTAAATGCCCAGATTTCCATATTCTTCTTCATCTTTGATGAGATGTCAAAAAATAAGTATTATTCACCATTTAAGCAATGTTTTATCAACACACGAAATTATTTGTTATCCATTGTTATGAAAATTGCAAGACTGGCGTCACTAAAATCACTATAACCTGTAAACTATTATATGTAGTTGTCAGAATGTCATGAAATTTTGACACTTATCGTATGAAGGTCGGTACTACCCTGAAATTATCTAGATAGTATCAACGTATTTAAGTATTAAATGGTCTGTCAACAGTGTTGCCATATATTGTTTATTTTTAAAGTTATTTTATCTGTATTCCACTCTAAACTTGTGTTTTTTTAACGTATCTAATTTACTATATTTTAAACTTTTGCTATTTTGTGGGTACTTTGTCAACCTTAATCTAAAAATGAGTGATGGAAATTACTCATCGGGAATATAATATATGTAACTTTTATGTATGTCCGCCTCCGTAGTGTAATGGTCAGCACGCTTGGCTACCGTTCTAGAGGTCCCGGGTTCGATTTTCAGGGGGGGTTAAATAAATAAAAGTGATTTTTTCCACTGCAATATTTATTCAATATTACCCTGGACTGGTACCTGAAGCGGGGGGCTGATCACCTTTCCTTCATGTGTGATCAAGATAACACTGCGTTTATATGAAGCAGTGCCCTATGCACCATTGGGGTGCGGATAAGGGTTTATTATTTATTATTATTAACTTTTATGTATGTTGTATTTTTTAAAATAAATATAAACCGTCACATATTGCCATGTGTCAAATAGGAGACACCCAATGGTTATGTGTCATTTAATATCACCATGGAATGATACCAGAAGCACAGGACTGATTACCTTGCCTTCATGTAATTAACTACCAAAATAAGCGACCTATGGACCATTGGATGCGGATAAGTGTCAAAAGAAAAAGAATTTCTTTATTAACTTTTAGGAGCAACTTGATTTGGAGCGATATTATTCGTTAGTAATTTTTTTTTTGTTTTGTACTTTTATTTGTTCAAACATGTTACATCCGTAAGTTACATGTGTAATATTCGCGATGAGTGATTTCCATTACTCATTTTGGGATATAGGATTAAGGTTTATAAGACTTAAAAACAGATAAGAAAGTAACGAACAAGAAAACACAGGGTATAATGTAAAATATAAAGTGGTATAGTAAATGGGCGTATAAAAAACATAAAGCAAGAAATATGTTTAAAGGTGAAAAGAGAAAATATAATTAATCACTAACACAAATATCTTTCCATAAAGTATTTTTTCAGTTCATTCTTTTTAGATCCCTGATTGGGTTCTATTTTAAATATGTCAGGCAGCTGGTTAATTTGGATATAGGCAATATATTATAAGGATCTTATTCCTTAAGTCTTAATTTTTTGTTGTTGATATTATTTGGTGCAATCTTGTAATTTTAAAAGGAATAATAATAATACCATAGGGTCTAAAGTAAAGAAGGGAAGAAAGGGTTGATAGGAAGATTTTTACATGACCCAAAAATAATGCAGGGTAAAATTACGTGGGGTCTTCTAGGAATAGTAATAAAACCAACCATAATTTTAAGAGTAAACACGTTTCTAAATATTGTTTTAAATATCAAAAATAGGGAAAAATAAAAACTGTTTTAGCAATATTTGATGGTGATATTAGAAAATTAAAAAAAAATATTTGTATTTCGTTTGCTAGATCAACATACAGTATCGAACAGATTAATTGAAACAAAACTTTTTGGTGTTGTACATTAGTAAAAAGTTTTGTAAAATCTTTTGTTTATTAGTTACATCACAAATTAATACTGATAAAACCTCCTTTGGGCTCAATCAAAGATTTTACTCTTCTTGGCATCTATGTATTATATAAGGTTTTGGCACGTGGATGCCATTTTTTCGTCTCGAAACCATACCTGAATTATGGACAAAATGAGCTTTTCCACCGTAGTGCAATCAATTTTGGAGAGCCAATTCTTACAGATTGTCGATAGATTTTAAATGAGGTTTATGTCTGGCCAAATTCTTTGTTTTTGTGTGAAGAATTTGATAATTTTTTTGGATTTGTGGCGGAGGGTAAAATTCTGCTGAAATATTCCATTACCATTTGACCTTATGGGTAATATTTATCTATGATAGTGTTTTTTACAGTAGAATTGGGTGATATCAGTCATTGAAAGAAGCAACCCTGATCCATAATACGAGGAACACCCCCAAAACATTTTTTTAAAGAGGGTGTTGAAAATACGAAAAAAAAGTTTTGTTTCAATTAATATGTTCGATACTGTATGTACTTATACATAATGTATGCTTAATATTTTCGTATGCCATCGTTGATGATCCTAATTGAGTTAGTTCGAAAATTTAGCAAAAGTTTACGAAGTATATTGGGTGAAGCAATGTATATTAAAATACAAAGTTTGTTCGAAGTGCATACTACCAATTTCGCATCGGAGTTTATTCGAGCGTCGCATCGTGCAATCGCTTTGCTCCTGCACGTATTATACAATAAGGAATATAATATGATGTTGTTGTAATATGCAATTCAACTAGCATTTAATATGGAGCTATAAGTGTATATATTGTACACATTATACAAACACAACTTTATTACACAAGTTTATTCAAGTACATTTGAAATTCTTATGAAGACATAATGTATTTAATAATAATAATAATAAAACTCTTAGCCGCACCCCAATGGTGCATAGGGCACTGCGTCATATAAACGCAGTGTTATCTTGATCGTTTACACATGAAGGAAAGGTGATCAGCCCTCCGCTTCAGGTACCAGTCCAGGGTAATATTGAATAAATATGACAGTGAAAAAATCACTTATATTAATTTTACCCCCCTTGGGATTCGAACCCGGGACCTCCAGAACGGTAGCCGAGCGTGCTGACCATTACATTACGGAGGCGGACAAATGTATTTAATGTATTTACACAAATTTAAATATGTTGTAAAGTTTAGATATTTTGTTGAAATATTCAAGTTTTTAATACATTAATTTTGTATCTACATTCTAACAATGATTTTCCTGTATTTTTTAAAAAACAAAGTTGTATTTTACCCTCTTTTAAATTCTGAATGAAAAGTGTTAAGTTACTGATAGCTTATTATTTGTAATCAGTGGGAGGTTGTTGAAGTTATACATATGATATTAATTTAATTTTTGACGAGTATTGTTCAAACATCAGTAATTGGCTGTTGTAATGAATGAAAAAACCACTTTTCATACGACCAAAGAAATGCAATAGTGCTTTTAAAATATCCCTAGAGTAATTTTCTTCCCTTTCCATATTTTTGTATTTTTCAAGAGGAAAAGGGATAAAACTGTCGCTTCTTATTGGTCGGTAAGGGAAGTCAAGTGGACACAAAACACCAATAAAAACGGAGAGCTTATTTCGCAACGTTTCGTTAAACAAATAGTCTAAGGGTGGTATTCTTAACATTGGAAACGGATTAAGGGTTTTTGAAACACAGAACAAATAAAATAGAGAGAATTTTGGAAAAATAGACATTTTGTTTACCAGTAAATAAAGGGGTCATTATTGCGATTAGTTTCAACTGTCAACAACCAAAAGAGAGTAACTGTAGATTGACAATTTCCAACAGTAAAAACATTTAATTTTTGGAAGAAAAAAACGCGCAATGAACTAACAAAGATGGCTGGTTCGCAAAAGCAGATTATTAAATTTTGTAAAATGTCACAGTGTAAATTTATGATAAGGATATGGAAGAGAATGGACTGACCTTTTTGTAAATCTTCTGATTCTTCTTTGAGGAACTATTAAAAGCTGCAAACTCAACACTGTGATATTCCTTGTTTCTCGTCACAATATCTGTGATTTATTTAGTATTTGAAGATATATTGTTTTTAATTTTAGCATTCAATATAGATTTAACGCGGAAGTGTTTAATATTTTATATAACGAGATTCTATTAGCGGGTTTAACAAGCATATCAAACCAAGGCACAGCGAATACTGACGATTGCAACAATAAATGCTACGTTTTGCAATTTCGAAATCTTCAAAAGGTGCAAAAGGGACAGGATAGAGTTAGATCGGAGAAAAAGAGACAGGGATAAAAAAAATCTGCACTTTGACATCTTATAAAAAATGGCCTAAACAAATGATATAGTTTAAAAATTTCACTAACTAAAAAGTGAAAAATTTGAATCAATCAAAGTTTTCCTTTTTCAAAGTACAACTTACATACGCTACTACAAGTTTAGTTACGTAATCTCTAGTGTCCAAGCCATTGCTGTTATTTTATATTTTTCGCCTACTACGTTTAATCCAATTTCATATCCGTTCCCATAAAATAGCAAGGCATCTGTATTATTTCAAATAAACAGGAATATTTCTTCTTACCCTAATCCTAACTCAATGGAGTATAGGGCACTGCATCGTATCGATGCATTGTTATATTAAACGTTAATAGCACGAAGGCAAGGTGGTCAGTTTTGCAATTCTTGTACTTTGAAGGGTATTATTAAATAGATATGAGAAAATTACCTACATTTATTTTGATCCCTCTAGGAATTAACTCTGACACCTCTACTATACTACAATGGCAAAAATCTTCTTTCATTCTTTTTATTGACTCCCGAAAAGACACCTTTTTATTTTCTCTCGCTGTTTTCAGAAATTTAGGCCTCTGTTTGGGAATAGTCTTTATTTTTGTTTCATTCATTGAGCCTTGATGACATTTGTACCTAAATTGGGTTAAAATCGTCTGTGTTCCTTTGTTTAATTTTGTAAATGGAAATTGTGCTGTAAGATTACAATATTCTGTGGTTTTCTTCACAGTGGAGGTTAGATTGTGTCAACTTTCAAATTCAGTTACGAAATCTGTCTTAAAAGTAATGAAAATTATGACTTTCAGTCGGGTTAAATTACTCAAGATACTAAAAAAGTTGTAATAAATCCTTTGATACAAAAACATGTTTATTATTTTAATATAGTCTTTTTTTCTTACTAAGTTGTTTACTTGAGTTTTTTTTCAAAACCGTTTGCTCCTATTTTATTTACATAATATATTTTACAAAGTCTAACAGTCTATACTTTTTCTTTATATTTTATAAAAAAAAACGAAATAAAATAGTAAGCAGTGTGCTATTTCTTTAAAATTAAAATAAATAAGAATATCTGTTAAAAATTAAACACTTGTATTAAACCACTTATTGAGTTGTACTTCATTTCACACTGCTAGTTTCCAAAACTTCAGATGTTTTATAAAACTCATGTAGTGGTCTCGTACAAGTGTTTAATTTTTAATAATCAACATGTCATAACACAAATTTAATGCCAAATTAATAAACAATACAAACATATTATGATTTAATAATTTATTGCTACAAAAAAGAAGAAAAACATTTTTATAATTTCTTATTCGACTCATAATGCACTTCTTAAAACACCTTTCGAACTTGAAAAATATCTTTTTTTACTATAGACCGTTTGGCACCCCTAGTACAGGTTTTGGACATTTCAACTGATTAAAATTAATCGTGATGGTCACTAATAGACAAACACCATAAAGTAATCCAATTTCCTTGTCGTGTTGAAATTAAGCAGATGATTAAAAATTATATCAACAAAATAAAATAATAACACAATTTGAAAACAAACACATTTTGAATAAAACAGGGGTAGACGGAGAAATTAGAACGCCACATCAGTCTGTCTTTGCAAGCATTCTTCACCTCTTGCACATTCATGCAACTCCTCATTCATACCCGCTGATTATTTTGACTCTTGATTTGACATAACTGATTATGCCAACTTGTCTCGTTGTTCCTCTGCTCCTTTTTCAAACTACAGTCCTTTCATACATTTGATTTACTGTTTTATCATCAATCATTCGTTATACATGTCATTACCTCAATAATCTTTCTTTTTTCTTTTTTCTTTATTTTATTTATTATTATATTAACTCGGCACAAGAGCTTTTTACAAAAGAATATAAAAATAATAAAGAACAGTGTTTTTATATTAAGTAATTCACAGAAATATAGGTATATGGTATATAGTTCAGTAGCAATTTCTTTCGACTGATTAATTGTATAAGGCTATAAGGTCTTTAGTAAACCAAGTTTTATACTCTTTTTGTAGGGTGTGAAGGTTGGGACATAAGAATTTACTGTTTTATAGAATATGGAATAACGTCACAAAGAAATGACCAATCAATTTTGTACTACAGATATTTTTAAACATTGTTCACGTATCTTAGTATCTATGTACATTTTTTTTATGAACGAGACGGGTATCATAAAAAAGAATATGCATTTGAGAAAAAAAATGTTTTGGAAATTTTATTGACTCTCTGTTGGGCGAGCATTGTTCCAGTTTTGCAGAAAAACTCTTTTTGAAAATAGAACTTATTCAATCAATACCCTATTTCACGAATAAATTGATTCATACAAATTTGGAGGCGTTTTGCCGTCGCGTCGCAGATGGCGCCCTGTACCACTGTATACAGCTCGGGCAATAAATTTGCAACAGCCATTTTACTTTTCTTATAAACAAACACGGATGTATGAAACAAATAAGAAAATCGGAAGCAATTTCAAACGAGTGGGAGAAAATTTATTTTGCAGAAGATGGCATGTAAACAGTTGTTTACGATCACTCTTGCTCGTTTGGTTTATTTTTTGTGATTTATTTTTCCCGATTTGATATGAAAATTGAATTTTCTTTTCAAGTTTGCACAGAGCTGGTCTAGTATACGAAGATCGAATTTTTTATGCCTCATGTTGATTTCTTCATTAATTTTCTCGACACTTCAGTCAAAACTTAAATGATATATGAGCTTTGAAACAGTAAAATTTACTTTAAACAAGGCGTTTTCAGTTTTGAACCAGGTTATATTAGCTTCATCTAGCTCTGCTAAGCTAAGATGAATTATGTTATATATCTATGTATTTTGTCATTTTATAACTGTACCCTAGAGGCGACAGATGTACATATGTCTGAAATGAAATTATACAGGAGAGTAGTAGAGAGTAGTATGTACATACATCCTGCTGCCTTTAAGGAGTTGTGGTTTTTGCAAGAGTATGTAATATAATATATATATATATATATATATATATATATATATATTATATATATATATATATATATATATATATATATATATATATATATATATATATATATATATATATATATATATATATATATATATATAAATATATATATATAAATATATATATATATATATATATATATATATATATATATATATATATATATATATATATATATATATATATATATATATATATATATATATATATATATATATATATATATATATATATATATATATATATATATATATATATATATAAATACATATATTTACATATATATATATAAACATACTTTGTGGGAAAAAATACATTTAATTACTTTTTATAAAAACAAGAAAATTAATAATATACGAGTACCAATGTATATGTATTTTAAATTATTTATTTTTTGTCAGATAAAATTCATAATGTTTTGAGTATGATCAAATCTGAGTTTGGTTCCCTTTGAAGTTGCATTTAGGCTGGTTTAAATGATCATTTTAAACACAACTCACCCATAGATGACGCCGAGAACTCGCATGTGTACGATGGTGTCAACTGAAGGATAAATACAACTTTGAGTAGTGTTCTCAAAAAGAGATGGAATAGTGAAAGTTTCACCTGTGTAAAGCGTTAACTTGAACTGGCCTTTGACTGGTTGTGAGCTCTGAAATACCCATACTTTCTTATTTTTATTAATTTTTGTTGACAATTCAATATAATTCAATTGAATTGTTTTCAGTATTTTCTTTTTTTTTAGGTTCTGTAAAAATTGAATTTTGTAACGTCAGTGATATTGAGCACCCGTTCACACGATATAAAGTGGATTAGTTTATACCGTCAGCTAAAGCTTCTCATGTCGCTCCATATAATGTAGTGCAGCCCGGAGCATGGAGTCAGGAGCGAGGCGCTTAAACCTAGCAATATGTCTTGTGTAGCGATATATTCAAGTTGCACGAGTTATGCTATACGTGAAAAACATTGCTTGAATTATTGATGCACAAGTAATTAAAATAAAAGACAATATATAAGAAGGAATTCTCACTCGTTAAACATAATGATTGACAGCTCTGTCGCAACTTATTTTATTTTATTTTATTTTATTTTATTGGAAGGATGAACAACAGTTACAATATATGATACATACAGAATACAAAAATTAAAATCATGAGTACAAATTATAGTTCTTCACAACTATACATAAGAGAGGTCTTTATAAAGGAAGAGACATGAGACAAGGATGGGATAAAGAGAAAAAGAGATGGCAGTGATAGGAAAAGAAGAAAAAGAAAGGACAGGAAATAGAATTACTTTTTTAGGTTTATAAGATTTCGAACAATTTAGCTTTAAATTTTGAGAGATTGGAGTAGAACATATCAAGGTGGGTACAACATTAATTAAATTTCCCACAACTTCGATAAATAAAGGAATTTTTTGAATAGTTCTTTGTTGGTGCTGGATTATAAAAGGTATGACTATGTCTATTGATTCTAATTGGACAGTGAAAAGGTATCTGCTCAAGAAGATAGGGACTCTCAGTCATACTATAAACCTAATAGGTATACCTCATAGTTACATATAGACCAAGACAAAGAAATGTCTTGCAGTACATGGTGCAAGAAATTTGTTTGTCTTTTTTTGGGAACTCTTTTATTAAAATTTAGGACATTAAGAAAAAATTTTGTTCTCGCGGTGTCGGCTCTTATTTCCGTGCCGTATGAACAAAAATAACAAAAAGCCTTCTTAGGACATCCGAAATGAAGACTCTACGACCCATTGCAGGCCTAACACTTCGCGACAGAGTAAGAAACTCAGATATAAGAAAAAATCTGCGATGTTGAAGATGTTGTGCGATGGGGAAGAGAAAGAAGACGTTTCTGGAGAGATCGTGTGAGAAGAGCGAGTTCGGATCGAGTGGTGAGGGTGGCAGCGGACAGCAGCATAGGCGGGATCAGACCCCCAGGAAGACCACCTAAACGATGGAAGGATAGCTGGTCTTTCACCTCCCAGGAGCGACCCGAGAATGACAGGACCTAGTCCTAAAAGAAAAAGAAGAAGAAGAAGAAGAAGAAGAAGAAACATTTTTTTTTGGAACTTCAGATGGAAGAAAAGATTAGTTTTTGATGTTTAAATAAAAGTATAGCCATAGACAGAGAAATTAATAAAATAACGTTTACATTTATTTATCAAAGAGTTTTGTGTATTATAGAGTACCAAAAAGGCACAATGAATCCCATTGAACGTTTTTGTTTAGAAAAATAAATCGTTTTATAACTAGATACATGATAAAAGTAATCATTTAAAAAACGGCGAGATACCGAACGCGGTTAAAAGGTTAACAAGTTTTCAATATTTTTGGTCTTATAAACCGTAAAATTACTTTTAAGAATTATTTCGTAGATGAATTTGATAGTTGACACGATTCAACTTACACTTCATATTAAGATAGGCACAGTTGATTATTTTTCGTAAACTCGATGATGTCTGCGTAAGTCTTTTACATGTTTGTGATACCTTGTGGTCCTTATTGTGATATATTTTAGTCTTTTTGTTTTTTGTGATGTGATTCCTTATGGTTTGTGTGTGACTTAATTTTAAAATAAATATTAAGTTAAATTATTTAAAGTAATGCCACAAAATAATTTATACAAATAGAAATAAAACTACGAATTTTAATTTTAAATCCGTTTTGGCATGATTTAAAAAAAAAAACCTTCGAAAATTATAAAATGTTCAAAATAATTCTATTTGGTATTTTTTTGTAAAATTTAAAACAATAAAAGGGTAACAAAAACTACGGAGAATATTTTAATAAAATTAACATGCTGAAAAGATGGAAAATTTTCTCTCGATAATGACTGGCGTTTTTACGCAAATCTCAAGTGAACAGTTATGACTGATGAAAACACTCACCCGTACTTACTTCGCCGACAAACATCTTCAAATTAATTGGAGCGTTCTCCCCGGAGAGCATAAGTCGCGCGGGGTGGTTAAACGCTGACTTCTGTAGTAGCCTCTCGATCCCAACTAGACAGTGTCGACTGCCACGCTGTTCGGAGGCAGCTATTAGAGAATGGATTATTTGACTTTGGCCTCTGCCCATGTAAACATTTGCCCTCTCAGTCTTCTGACAGCCTGTTACTTTGACAATCGAAATGATCTCCCTGTTCAAAAGATCTACAAACTGTTGTTTATGAAGGGTCAAAGTTAAATAAAACTTTTTACAAGGATACCTCCTATTAATAAATATACAAAGTGAATCAAACTTTCTAACTTACCGCTGTTTCTTCCGAGTTGTTTCGTAGGAGGTCAGAATAAAAATAAAAATAAAGGGCTGTATTCAGAAGAGGTTTTTCTGTACAAATTTGAAATCACCTTAAATGTGAACATAAGGTATGTGTAAGTAGGTATATGTAAGACTCGGAAATGGCTACAATTTCGTAAAATATTTCTTTGGATCCCGGTCTCTTCTACTTAGTTAAATGGGAAAAACGGGTTGATTATGGACAGGTTAATAAAAAACACTACTTTTTTATTTAAAAGAAAACACATTTATTGAAAATTTTATTACACATTGAAAGATGTAACATTTTACATACGACATGAATATACATCAACGTTGAAAATACAAAAGAAAACAATCATGCTAATTTTATTTAAAAAGTATGCGCAATGGAATGACGAAAATCGTTTTTTTTTTCAATCTGTTTTTGATAGCATAACGTACGTGTGATTCAATTGCTTCAATAAAATTTATATCATATCAAATAACGTCACTGGATTCACGATAAAAATAAAACAAAAATAAATAACAATAGTTGGGCCATTCAAAAATCAATATACTTCATTTTAAATGAATCAATGATAATAATAAAATGACTAGTGATATTGAGATAATGCTAAAAATAAATAAATAATTTTCAAGCGTAATTTAATTGAATTTTTATACGTTTACAAATGTGCTAATTGCAATTAATTTAAACAAATATATATTTTTAAAATACGTAAAAATGAATTTTGATTTCAAGTAGTTATTTCATTTATAATTGTAGTGGTGAGCACATTTAGCTACTATGGTTTTGGATTCGATTCCCAGGGTGGTCAAAATGTTTATTAATATTTTCACTCCAATATTTATTAAACTGTAAGTACTTAAAACGTAGAACTGATCACCTTGCCTTCATAAATATGATTCAGTGCACTATTATATGCAGATTTGGATCAGATTAAGTTGTAAAAATATTATATATAAAATAATAATCATGATTACTTTTCGTTATTTTTGTTATTTTCTGGTTAAGGTTTTTTTTTGGAAAAAATGTAGTTAGAACGTTTGTTTGCTAAGGTCGATATATATTCTGATAATAAATTAAAATTTTCATTATAAAACCATCAAAATAAAATTTTAAAATATACATGAACTTATTAATATCATATTTAAATACACTGTAAACGGTTTTGAATAAATGGCTAAATCACATTAAATAAAATACTATTTTACATATATAGCGAATTTCTTTGGATTATTTTATTTCATTGAACTTTAATACTAGTCACAGCCAAAAAGCTTTTTAAATACTGACAATTATAATACTGCTTATGTACTATATATCTATACACCTAACATTATATACACATGTGATTTACTGAGAGTATATTTATATATTAAATGTTACATCGATGGAGAATATTTTTTCTATTTAAGTATTGAAAAAAAAGATCTGGATTTTAGTAAACCTATTTAAAATTTAAGCAAGTATTTTGATTTACAAAAATAATCTCAGAAGTGGATTTTTTACGCTTGCAACAGCCCTTTCTACATCTACGTTAGTTTTACTTTAAAAGTTATTTATTCTACAATTGATACAAAATATCCTTTAATTTCTTTGGATGGATGCTGATATCGGACGTTTAGAATACAGAGATTCTAGCAAGCATAAATAAGTACCTAAGGGTAGGTTTATTGAAAAATCTACGTGCGTTTTTTACATGTGCACACTACTGAAAAGTGACATTTGATAGTTAGAAATTCACGAAAATAGCTTTTGTTCATGCAGATATCTAAAACTACGTAGCATAGAGTCAAATTTTAACCTTTTCTTAGAAAGCAGAAAAATAATCAGAAAAAAATCGAAGCATTTCATTTATATATTTTTTAAATACAATTTTTGTTGTTATTTGAAATAGAGCATGGTTCACTTTCAACAGTTGTATGTGATTATGAAAGATAACTTAAAAAATTACATAGAAAGATTTTCTGTGGTATCAATATGTAGCCATCAAAATAATTATTTTTTTCTATTATTTAAGGTAAACTATACATATTATTTTTTGACATCTCATCAAAGATGAAGAAAAATATGGAAGTCTGGGCATTTACGGGGCTTACGACCGTCATAGGCTGGTTTAAGTGATCACTTTACACACGTGTAACATTCACCAATTCTACCCATTATTGACAACCACACTACTCAAATTTGAAAATAACTCCTGTAATTGGAGATAATCCAGATTTTGTGAACAAGTATTTGGACACACACAAAATGTTGTAAATAAACTATACATATTCATAATAATAGTACGTATAAGAAATTTAAATATCACACAAATGAAACAATTCATATTTATACACAAGTGAAAATGCATTATTTACATTTTATTCATTTAACAACCAACAACTGGAAGTATAAAGATTTTGACACTCAGTTTTAATTGTAATTTTAGAAATATCTTAAAAATGATTGATATTAATAATATTCAAATTTATTTTTATAAAGGACGTTTACATTTCATTGACATAAGTACATTTACAATTACGTATTTCAATTGCTAAACATTAAATGGAAAATATTTACACTACAATACTTTTGAATAATACTTTTCGTTACTTACGCAGGTAATACGGAGTAAATATTGTGTAAAAATACACTTCTTTTATCTCTGCTGCTCTGTTTTTGTGGGTTAAATGCGTATGATGTGAATACTGTGTGTTTTTAAACAATATTTGTTCATTTAAATTTTATTTTTACTAAGTACATACCACTATGTTGTACTCTATTTTTTGTTTATTTATTTCAAAACATATTACATACATAACCTATGTAACATAAGTCATATATAATATATAATATTCCCGATGAGTAATTTCAATTTATCATTTTGGGATTAAGGTGAGACTGAAACACAAATAACAATTTTACAAAAATATAAAAAATTGGACAAAATATGAATTAATTAACAGGTTTTATAAAAATACAGAAAAAAACAAGGTAAGAAGAATATTTAAAAGAAACAAATGAGAAAATATAACTAACACAAATATCTTTCCATACATCATTTTTTCAGTTAATTTATTTTGGATTTTTGATAAGGTTCTATTTTATACATAATTTGTTAGGCAGGTGGTTGATTAAGATATAGGTTATATATATTAATAGTTGTATTTACTAAGAAAAACTTATATAAAAAAGGGATTGATTTTACCACAAAGTGACTGCCTAATCAATTAATAAAAAAAGGTATGTATTAATTTTGCAAGGTGATCCGCCAAAAAAAAAAACAATAAATATCAGTAGATGTTACATCAGCAATATATCTCATATATATTAGGTTTCAAGTGATGTAGAGCGGAGAATTAACTGAATTTGCAGAGAGAAGTTGTGTAGTTACTTTGGACCAAACCAAACAGTTGGCAAGTCGCCGAAAGTCGGCACAGGTAACTTAACTCCGTTATATCTTATTCAAGACATCCAGCCAACTTATTCCTAAAGACTGCGTAGGATTATTAATTAAGCCTCCTTTATCGCGAGCTGGGGAAAATAATCTAATAGGTCCAGCCCTAATTCAATTTAAGGACTGATGAAACTTTTGATTGCTCGGCGATTTTATTGTAATTGGCTGAAAGTTTGGTTTTATTCGGCCATCAATTTAACCTTCATTGTTTGATTAATTCATTATTTTTTTCATATCTCGGGGTTTTACAGGGATTAATTAAATTAGTTTAGTTTCGTAGAATTTTAAAGCCTACCTAAGTAGGACGTGAAACATTACATTTAATTACGGTAATCACATTTTAGATATATAATATCATATATCAAAAGTTTTTTGTCTATTTGATAAAGCTAGAACATCGAAAAAATATCAGTTAATGCGCATTTGATTAAAATTAATAAATGATAAAGGTTTTACTTTGAAATTGGCAAGTAAATACTTTTACTGCTTTTATATCGAGATATGTAATATTTAGATAACCTTAGCAAATTGAATGGAGCTAGATAGTGATAATGCATAGAATTAATGTTATTAAACAATAATCGAAGCGTTACTTTAAATTAACAAGTACAAACTGTTTTACTGCTTTATTTATCGAGATATAAAATATATAGACAACGCTAACAAACCAAATGAAGCTAGATGGCAACGGGCAAAATGATTGAAATTTAAAAATAATCAAAGTTTTACTTTTACGAAATTAACGAGTACACACTAATTTTACTGCTTAGTTTTTTAAGATATTTATTATTTAGACAATGATGGCCAATTTAGTAGAGCTAGATGGTGATAATGTGTAGAATGATTGAAATAAAAAAGTAATCTGAGTTTTACTTTGAAATTAACGAGTATATATAAATATATACTAGTTCACTGCTTTACTTATCGAATTTACATTATTTAGATAAATTTTAGGGAGCTAGACGACGATACTGAGCAAAATTAATGAAATTTAAAAAAATGGGTTTTACGTTAAAATTAATGAATAAAAAACCTTTACAGGCTTATTTATAGGGATATTTATAATATTGAGATATGAGAATCGAAGTTAATGGATCCAGATGGAGATGTTACATTTTGAAATGTGTAAAATGCCCCCAGTTATATTTTATACTTTATATAGTACATATAACCAGAGAAAAAAGTCTGCCGCCATTATCCGATGACCCTATTTCTTTTTCTTGTTGATATTTGTAATATTTATGATTTTGTCGACCTAAACTTATCCGTGGGTACCTAAAAGTGTTCCCCTTTAGAAATGAAAACAAAGTTCTGAGCGTATAACACAATTTTAAGAAAATGTATTGGAACACAAAAGACTACCAGCGCAAATTTTCCGCTTGGATTCATTCGAGACTTTTAAAAATAAATCGCGTTAGAGGATATTATTAGAAAATAATATTGAAAATTCTTTGGCAAAGCTTATCTCTACAAAGTTTACCCTCAGTCGAAATTGCCTACACACGGAAAAAAGCTGTCTTCAACCAACAAAAAAATACTTTGGAAGACAGAATTTATTCCTGAAATACGAATCCTGAATAAAGGAAATAATGTAAAAGTTATTATTTTTTATCAAATTGAGTACTTGAGTAGTCATAAAGTTCCTGTATATAGTATCTAATCACATACGTTTAACCGGAACTTCGTGTATTGAAAAAGGTATGTATAAATAAGTTAGGTATTAGGATTGGCATATTTTCCCGAGATGCAGTTGGAACAACATCAATAATTTTACTTAGTAATAGAATATATGTTAGAAAATGATTTATGAATATTGATGGTATGCGGTTTTGAGTTAGTGCGTGTACGGTGTTTTAGTATAAAACATATAATTTTTTTAATTATATTATTCAAAATATAAGTATATATATTTTTTCATTACAAATTTTTCAGATTTTCAAACATTTTCTAGATTTGAAAATTAGAGGAGAAAAAATATACTTTAACTCAATTTTCTTTCATAAGCTTTAATGTCCCTTTTAAACTTTTAAAATTCTCGACAGTACAAATCCTTTTGCACTTTTCAGAGTGAAAAAAAAACATATTTTCTGTAAAGTATCTATCATATAAAATTTTTATAAAGTTGAATTAAGGAGAAATAGCCTTGAACATTTTGATATAACTGATAAAAATGAACACCTATTAGTCACTTTCTGAATACCAAGAAAGAGTATAAAAAAACTCAAGGTTTTCCATGAAAGAAACACATTGTTTTTTGCTGGCTAGGGACAAAGTACATCAGCCTGACATGTTCTTAATAAAATGAGCAGAGTGAAAGTTTCCTAAAATATCTGAGCGAGCACCAATCCATCATTTATACTACGGTGGCCGGAAAACATAAGAGCTTTCTTATGTTCTCGTACACAAGCCTGTAAAACGTATGAAGCATGTAAAGTGAAAGATTCCCTATTCTGGTAACTGGTAACACATGCATCTGAGTAGGTAGGTACTGCCAAACTGATAAATATTAAAGTTTTCTGAGACTGGTGTACGTAAATATATTGAAGAATTTTCCTGTGTGTATTTTGAGATTTAGTAAAAAACGTTCCTTTTTTTATAGCTAGCCGTGTTCTTCGCCATGCATTGCTGTGGCTTAGTCTTGTTACATGGAAAAGACAGAAAATATGAAACACATGTTTGTTAAAAATGATTTCAATATTCATTCATTTCATTAAAAAAATGTTGAAAAAACCCATGAAACAATATGATGATTGAAGACATTGAATATGTGAATAAATGACAGCACGTGTATAAAAGAACTTTATCTAGTAAAAGCATTGTTTAATATTGCATGTGGAGCTGTTAAGTTCAACAGATGGCGCTGCCATTGCGATAAAAAGTTAGAAAAAAAAACTTGCCTGTATTCAAATAAAACGTTGTGTCATGATTTTAAAGCAATTGATGAATAACTTAAGACCAGTTAAGATTTTGAACTAACAAACACTTCCATTTTCATTTATAAAGATAATTTATGCTTTTGACAAGTATTGCTATATTTAAGAAACTGTAAAGTAGTTTTAAAACATATAAATGTCAATGGCTACAATTGATGGAAATAAAACTATGCTTTGTTTTAAATTATGGTTGCGGTTAAATCATTCATCAAATCACTTTTACAGACAAATAAACTTTTAATAAATATCTGGATAAAAGACTACAGAGTATGTCCGTATAAAACTATAAATAAAAATATGTATTACATTTTGCGAAAATTCATTTACTAATGACCCATAACACAAAAAAAGCATTATGAAATGTCTTGAAACCATTCAAATTATTAGTTTTTATACTCCCAGAAGTTTGCGAATTTGACTGATACTCTGAAAGCATTTAGATATGCTGAATAAATTTCTGGTAAGTCATGCATGAAAAATTACTTTTACGTTGAACCATATTCTATCATACGTTTAAATTCATATGTCCAAAGGACTAGTCTGAATGTATGGAAGTGAAACACGGAGTTGGCAAAAGAAGGATGAAAGTAGACTGATTGCAGTCGAAATGCAATCTCTCAGAAGAATGTGCGACAAAACGATGTATGATAGATGTTCGAATAGTGAAATAAGGAAGGAATGCAAAGCTGAGACAAGCATTATCGACAAAATTAAGAAAGGTGTGTTGAGATGGTTTGGACATGTAAAACGGATGAATGAGGAAAGAATGGTAAAACAAATTTATGAGGCGAATGTAATAGGAAAAAGGAGCAGAGGAAGACCGAGAAAAACTTGCCACGATCAAGTATGCCAAATACTTGAAAGTGGTCAGGTTGGTATGTATTATATGAGGAGATGCATGAACGTGGAAGAGGCGTAGAATGTTTGTAAGGACAGAGTGGTGTAGCGTTCTATTCTCTTTGCCTACCCCTGCGGGGAAGTGGCGTGATGGTTAGTTAGTTAGTTAGTTAGGCTAGTCTGAATTATTTTAATGATAAATTGTATGTTGGTTTGAAAAAAAATACGACAGAAGCAATCAACTACATTTTTAGATTTTTATTTTATACTACGTTTATTTTTCATAAAATAAACATAATTTTAGCAAACATAACATCAAAATCTCGATATAATGCAAATTCGATTAGATTTTAATGCGAAACTTTAGTAGGTAGGTACGTTTGAATTAAATCGGCATGTACTCTAATGGCAACACCGACGTTGCAGCTTTAAAAACGCATTATTTGACAGAAAATGGCGTCGGGTAGGTTGGCATGTGATGTTCTAAATTCAAATCAGCTCATGAATATTTCATCGGTGATGGATTTCCCGCGCGGAACAAATAGTGCCGGGAAAGGATTTAGCGGGAACCAAGACGTCCATTACAGTCAAGATGCCAACCGAAGCATTAATCTAGTGTGATTAAATGTGTGACACGAGAGTACTTAGATCATAAGAAATTTAAAAAAAAATCAAACTTATTTCAACCGAAATACAATACAACTCTGGGTAAAATCATTTTCTTTCGTATAAACTAACCTTTTTTTATACATATGCAATCCAATGTTTTAGGATGAAAAATATCTTGTATTGACTTTGCTCAAATATGAAGTATACGTATGTCTGGGTTTCAGACATATTTAATACGTTTTTTTTTATTGTATTTGAACAAAGATGAAGAAGTAATTGGGATAGAAATATGGAAGTATAAGCTCTTACAGAACTTACGACTTATCATTGACTGGATAAGGAAATCGCTTTATACACTGTAGAGTAGTCACCACATGTAATTAAAAAACATTTAATTAAAATATTTTAAATAAAGTTCTTGTTTAAATTGATGTATTCCTAAACATATTTCAGTGCAAAATTCTACTTATAGTTCATGTTTCACTTTGTTTATTAATACTTAAAAACACCCTATCATGCATACCAGTTTCGGAATAACCATTCCATCACCAGGTTAACTGAAGACTGCAGTCTACAGTTGACGTGATGATGGAATGCCTTATGTAACTTAAGTAACCTTGCCTTATATAAGTTACGATCAAGATAATATTTCTTCAATATGATAAAATGCTTTATGCACCATTGGGCACAGAAAATGGTTGAAGGAAGAAGAAAAAAGGTATTAATTAGTTTTCTGAAATCAAGGCATAGTGCTTTCCATAAGAAAACAGTATTGTTTGTCATACTCGTAGTACGTCTAACGAGGATGAGTATAGTACCCAAAGTTTCAGAAGTGACACTATTTCTGAAAGCCAATCTAATAGTCTGAACCTACAGACTACATATTAGTTAACCTCCAAAGGGAGGTTTGCTCCCTCCTATTAAATTAAGAAACTAGAAGCTTGCAGGTAAACAAGAAATCTCAAATCGGCCATGAATATTCATGAGGTACTAATAACGTAGCGTCTACGAGTAGGGATTAAATAAACAGTGGGTGGCCATAAATTACAATAAATTTTATTTATTTTAAACGTTATTTTCACTGAACTGGAAATCTAAATTTAGTCTTGCAAATAATTTTGACAGGAACTATTTAAAGATGTCTGAAAGAGTTTTATTTTAATTTTAATTTTATTTATCATAATATCTCGTCGAAACGAAATAACATATATTATTAGGGTATGAACATATTATACAAAGATGTATGCCAAAAATTTTTCTTCTTTATTTTAACCCTTATTCTCACCCCATGGTGCAAAGGGCACTGTATCGTAGTGACCCAGTGTTATGTTGATCGTCAATTGCATGAAGGCAAGGTGATCAGCCCTGCGCTTCTTGTACCAGTCCAGAGTGTTGTTTAATATGAGAGTTAAATCATCCATACTTATTTTGACCCCGATGGATATTGAACCCGGGACTTTCAGCACTGTAGCTAAACGCGTTGACTACTACAGCAGGGAGGTAAATACTTTATAAGCTCTAATCGAGATATAATTGTTTATATTTTCATATCATTAAGACATTAAAATATATATTCGCACATGTATTTTTTCTCAGGCATTTTTCAAATGAATTTTGTCATGAAACAAAAAATACAGCTCAAAATATTATAGGTACTAATGTTGAAAGTTTCTGCGTAAACTATATACTTCTATTTTTTTCTGGTAAATGATTGATGACGGAGAACTTTGTCGATGTAAAATTCTGTTGGATTAATCTGACACGGATCTATAGGCAATATTTATGGCACATTCTTCAGCAGAAATATGTCACCTTAAATTTCAAGATATTTTTACAAAGTATTATTCAGTCATCTTTTAAGATATAACAGCTGACATCTCTAGCAATTCGTTTTATGTGCCATTATTAGGTGATAATGGTAAGGTTTAAATTTATTTTGATGTAAGACTTTGTTTGAACCTAATTAAAAATTCATATGAACTGCTGAAATGGCAGTTTATCGGGACTACACTAATTTTTTTTTTGATTTGTACTCTATCAGACCCCCTTAATATTAGCAATCACTCTAGCAAAGGCTTTGCGATCCTGCGCTTATTAATTTTCATAATTATTTTTCGTAAAAATATGGTATTTATTACAATTTTAATAAACGAAATCAATGACAGAACATAATATCAAACGAATTGCAGTTATACATTAAGATTTAGAAACTATAAAAGAAAAGAAAAATGTGAGCAACATTGAATCTACAAAAAAAAAATTGATAAAATATTATTGAAATTATATGCGTAGAAGGGTAAAAACAATAGATATACTATTGTACTGTATATAAGGGCAGGCGCTGTGGCGTAGTTGGGTAGACGCTTGACTGCGAAACAGGCGTAGCGGGTTCGATTCCCGCCAATTGCAAAATGAATTAAAGAAAGATTTATTTTCAATTAGTCTGGGTGTTTATGATGTATTTTTTGCATTTACCTTCCATATCCTTACTATTCTACCTACAGACAAGCATCTGAAAAAGACGCTTTGCGGGTTATTACTTTTTTTTAATAAAAAAAGTCATTATTCAGTCATTATTGTGATAATGATTTAAAAAAATATATATGTTAAATTAAACCATTGTTACCAAAAAGGTTACACAATTATTATTCATAATCCTTGACGTTTGTCAGTGAATCGCTACACGCTGTAGATGTCTCTAAGCTCTTTGATGTTGTCCTTTTCTGTGTGAGGTTCTGTAATCACGTTATCTGTTAGTCCTGGCCTCTTCCTGTATGAGAAGTGATATTTAATGATCTGATTGTGGTTCTACTAGCGTATCTACTACCTGCTCTGGGAGTTTCGACTTGCTAGCTCAGCTAAATCCAGCTCGATTGATTATAGAGGATTATTGATTAATGGCAAATTTAATTGCGTGTACATTAATTTATAATAGTTACGCTATTCAAATAAAGCTTATTGTGTCAAGATTGAGACATCTATGTAACTTAATTACAAAAACATTTATGTTAAAAAACATTTATAATGAGAACGACATTAATAATCTATGGAAAATTAATTTTAGTTGAATGGTGAATATTACACTTGTAGAAAGTAAATATTATATAAGTAACTTCCAATAGACTCCATTTTTGTTTATATTTGAGTTAAAATAATGTTGAAAATGAAATAAACGAATGACTAATGCCTTAATATCTTTATCTTTCATGGATTGAATCGCAAAAAACAAAGAAATATTTATTGTGCATTATTAATTTAGTGAAAATCATGGATATAAAAATAATGTATCAAAAAATAACCAAAGAAAGATTTTAAAATACCTCTGTGTTCAATTTTGTTATATGAGACCATAATAACTAATAACTCATAATGTATAAGCTATTTTATGTAAAGTTTGGAAGGATTTCTTTAAGTTATTTTATTAAAGTGCTGAAAGAAGTTTTGAGATGAGAGTACAGGAAATATAAAGGCATTACTAAAATATTACATTATACAATAAAACATTTAACGACTTGTACGTTAGTAAACTCTTCCCTCAGGGAGATTATTTCAAGTGTGAGGTTAACACATGTTACTCTAGCGATATTCCTATAACTTGTAAAAACTATCAAAAATCTTTTGTTTCCAACTACGCGTTTATTCAGAAAAAAACTTTCTTGTTTTGAAATTTCTTCAATAAATTAAGTTAACAAAAAAGAAATAGTGACATTTATATTTTTCTTTTCTCCGAGTTCATAAACTGATTGAATCTTTATTAGATTATAGAATTCGGATGAAATGTGAAAACATATAAAAATGAAATTGCTCGAGACTTTTATTCGTTTAATGCCAAAAACAGAATCTAAATGCAATCACTCACTTCAAAAAAATATTCATCCTCTACAAATTGTTAAGGAAAATACACAAATCGACATATCCTTATAACAGTTCAACATAATAATATAAGCGTTTGTACTGGAACGCGAAAATTGAGAAGACGGAAAATGTTTATATTGACTTGATTTAATTTTAAAACTTTTCATTGTTTTTACTTTGTGTATATAAATGTACTTTACAAGAATGAAAATCGTTTGAGAAAATAACGAAAGATACAATTTACTGATTTTATTAGTGATTTTAGTGTGTTTAGATCTTTGTACAATAAAAACGCATTTTTTTGGGGATTGTTACCATGATTTTTATTCATATCTCAACAGAAACGAAAAAAGTTATTGAGAAAAAAAAATGGATGCCGTCTAGTCATTGTCTATTTTAAGGGATCTTGAGTATGCAGAACGAACAATAACCATTTCACTTGGGATTAATATACGATGCTCATCAAATCAAATAAAGATGACGTATGCATATTTGATTCGACCGGAAAACCCCTTATTCTGAACCAAAAACCCAAAAAATAAAAATCATTGAAAGTGACATATCGGTGTTTTGACGGCCTTTGATTTTTTTTACCAAAAAAATATAAGTATAGTCAGAAAATGGACTATTAAATATAAAAATTAAAAACTGCAATAAATATTAAAATATGTTTTTTTTAGTTAAATCGTTTTTTAATCAAAGTGTTTTTTTTTAAGGAATAACCTTTAAAATCTCTGCTTTAAGAGACTTGTCTACAGGTAAGATAGTACGGCAGAGGAAGACCGAGAAAAACTTGTCTCGATCAGGTATGCCAAATACTTTAATTAATTTTTATAAAAACAAATTTATGAGGTGAATGTAGTTGGAAAAATAAGCAGAGGAAGACCGAGGAAGACCGAGGAAAACCTGGCACAATCAGGTTTGTCAAATACTTGAAAGCGGTCAGGTTAGGAGTCAAAACAATCGGCGGGTATGTATGTGGAGATGAATGAACGTGGAAGAGGCGAAGAATGTTCACAGAGACAGAGTGGTGTGGCGTTCTATTCTCTCTGCTACCCCTGCGGGGAAGCGGCGTGATGGTTAGTTAGTTAATTTTTTAAGAGACTTGTCTACAGGTAGGATAGTAAAGATAGAGAGGGTTGATGTGAAAATACACCGCAAATACCCAAACTAATTGAAAATTAATCTTTTAAAATCTTTTAAAATCATCTAATATTTATTTTGCAATTGGCAGAAATCTAACACGCAACGCCAGTTTCGCATTCGAGCGTCTACCCAACTACGCCACGGCGCCTTTTTTATTTTAAAAATCTGAAAATCTAATAATCTCCACTCATCAATAGCCTGCCTACTCTTTGTATAGTTTAATACGTATATACCATCAAAACATAAAAAAAAAGATTTTTACTAAGTAAAGAATATACACGTTAATATGCAGTTACATTTCGATTAAATGTTTATTGAATAGTGCAAGTGATCGAAATAATCCCAACACTCATTACACTGTCAGTATCAGAGTCTATAGAGCCGTTCAGACAGAGCAACACGAAGCCTTATTGAATATGATATTACCATCTAAATCGACCTGAATGAGCACAACCCTAGGGAGGCTGTAAAATGGATAAACAAACCCTCCTACCCCCATTAGGTGAGCGCACGTGGCTCGCAATATTGTATCCTGCCTTGTAACCCAGTGAGTGAGATGATTGGATAACATTTTGAAGATGAAGGAATTTTTTCATAAACTATTTTGGTGAACGGTTCGCCAATGTTTCGTGTTTACAATGTTTGAAGTATCTCAAAGGATTATTGCGCACAAAACAAATATCGGAGACTTTTATCCATACACATTATTTAAAATCATTTATGATGAAAAAGTAAGAAATAGGTAGATCTCTAAGTAGATTCATATATTTCGATACACGCTATACTTTAGTTCTAAAAAATGTGATGAGAAAGTATATGTAAAAGTACACAAGGTTTTTTTACTTCAAATCGGATGTTTAATAAATCAAATTGGACGCCATTCAAATAAAATTGGACGTACTTTTGTATTTTCCAAAAAAATTATAATTTAAAAAATAAACGTTTAATTATACTAGTACTACATATACCTACGTCAGTGTGAATACCTGCTCACATCTTTTATTCTTAATACTAGCAAGTGCGTTAGTCGTCAAGTTGGTGAGCCAGCGCGGCGCCCTATCATAGTCTATACGCGCGATGTGTACCTACTGAAGTTTTTAGGCAAGATTTTTAATACTACATTGAATCATGAGTACAACTTTGAATATATTTTTATATTCACATTTTTTTATAAAATACAATACAATAAAATAAAACACTATGTATAAAGTCCAATTTGTTTTGAAAAACGACCAATTTGATTTGTTAAACGTCCAATTTAATTTGTAAGGCGTCCAATTCCTTTCGTAAAACCTTGAATTTGGAGTGAAAACCTTATAAAATATATTATATCTGTAAAACAATAATATTTTTGCAAATGCATGGCCAAATACATGTATGTATACTACTTCTTGAAATTTCAATGAGCCGATATAAAAATAACATATTTACCAGCAAACTATTTTATTGTACTTTTCTATAAAATATATTTTTGTTTTTTTGTGACATGATTCGCGAAATTGAAGGGTTAAAGACTTTGACTGAATCAAGCATAAAACAGGAAGTTACGGATAGACGGCAAACGGAGACTGTGGTCTCGGAAGATGTGGTGGCATTGCAAATGGCGTTACTTCCTTCCTGTTTCAATGTTTGACGAATCCAACGTAAACTCGACGTAAACAACGTATCGAAGTAACGAAATACAAGTTACTTGCCTACTTTGAAAACTGATAGATGCAAGGAAAATATTTAATAAACACAAAATTTTATTTCATTTTTGAGAATATTACTTGTATGAGTCTGAAGAAAAAAACAAACAAATAAATCGGAGTTTATTGTGAATATATATTTTTTGGATAAATATTCTTAGGTCGAGTCTTTTATAATTTACAATGAAGGCAGTAAGTTATTTTCAAAAGTTCTGTACTGAAATTTCTTGGTAGATCTAAATTTTATCCTCGTTAAATTCATGTCCATAATGAACTGTCAGTACAAAAATTAAAAAAAATATATGAACCGGTATTCCAAATGTATTTAAGAAGAAAAATAAATTTCATTTTGTGAAAAAAAAAATTATATCTTTTTTCACTAAAATATATCCGGATATGATTTTGTAAACAAAAAAGTTTGCAATACACACTGCTTGATATAATAAAACAACAAATGTTAAATTTAGCTTTTTTCACATATATTTTGTTTGACTACTGACCGGGATTCAATGTTACTAACACCGTCAGATTAGTTTCATATGTTTACACACTTTCATTATGACTCTTTTTTCGTTAACGTTTAAGGTTACGTTCAAAATCTAACATTTATAATGAATTTAGAATGATAAATGTGAATTATAATACTAATCACGTTGTCACATATTTAAAGCTCGATAAAGCAGTTTTTCGCAACGCCATCATACGTGTTTTAAAATACTATATTTGACTTATTTTCGATACATAATCTGAAATTAAAATGGTTTTTGAATGATAAATATGACCATGAGCATAAGTACTTATCATATTATTTTTAGACATGTCAACATAGATGAAGAAGAATATGGAAGTCTGGGCATCTATGTTGAGATGTCGAAAAATAATATGGAAAATAACTCCTATAACTGGAGACAATCCAGATTTGTGAACAAGTATTTGGACACACTCAAAATGTTGTAAATACTTTTCATGTTGTCACTAATTTTTATAGCTCGATCAGTAAAGCAGTTTTTCGCAACGCCATCACA
Source organism: Brachycentrus maculatus (assembly GCF_059751285.1). Classification (NCBI taxonomy): domain Eukaryota; kingdom Metazoa; phylum Arthropoda; class Insecta; order Trichoptera; family Brachycentridae; genus Brachycentrus; species Brachycentrus maculatus. The sequence goes on from NW_028280778.1 coordinate 1,191,495, forward strand.
CGTGTTTCAAAAGACTCTGACAATTCATTATGATCTTTTTTCGTTAACCTAAAAACGAATTTCGGATCTCTAAAACTCGAGGTTTTCGGTTATAATAAGAAAAAAGCATAGAACGATCACATTTATACTCTTTCCTCCGGGGTCCTAGGAATTTGCTTGACATAAAATAAATCACTTCTAGAACAAAAGTTTCCTTCCAAAAGTCGGGACACGGGGTAGCTATAAAAAGCGACGTAGCCAACACTCGGTATCATCAATATAACATTACGCAGGCGTCATCAGTCACAACCTCTTGAGGTAGGTACGAGGATATTACATCCATCACAAAGCTCTGTTGAGCTTATAACTTGACAGAGATTGTCTCAAATCAGAAATAAGTATTTATCAGCCCCTTTGAACTCTTTAGATGCTTTGAATAAAGCTCTGGACCGTACATTTACGAATAAAATGTTATTCCTATTGGAGCTTTTATAATTAGTCAAAAATGTTGTTCGAAAAGAGCTTTACAAGGCTTAATAATTTCATTCGATCGGATTAGAATCTTAATTCTTCTTTTCAAATCAAAACATAAATCATAATTTATCTGATTCTCATAAATATTCAAATGGCAAACGTAATTTAAACCTTGTACAATTTATTGGAAATGCCGATATAATTTAAATGATTCACGTTTCAATATTTCTTTGTATTTGAAGAACTTAAAGGAGAATTAATTATCAATTTAACCACACTAAGAAAATGGTAAATGGGAAAATAAATTTAAAAAAATAATATATTAAGTAATTTAATGTGCAAATTATGTTTTTCAAAAAAAATTATTGGCTTTATAATTGATATATTCTATAAAAAGAATATAACTCTTGATTACATTTATTATATTTTAAATATTTTTCATACTGCAGGCCTTGGGTTCGGTTCCCAGGAGAGTTGAAATAATCAAAAGAGTTTTTTCGCTCTTATATTAATTTAACATCACATTAGACTGATACCTGAAGCGGAGGACGGTCACTTTGCCTTCATAAAATGAACGATCAAACTAACATTGATTCAATGTCCCGTGCACTACTGGGTGCAAAGAAGGGTCAAATAATATTAAAATATAAATATAGATAATCATAATTTGAATGATTTAATACTTTATACATATGTACATAATTGACAATTATTCAACAATTGCCAATAAACAAGTAAAAAATTATAAAACTCTCCTTATCATTCATCGTACTTTGTGTTCTACCACTTAAAAACACTACTTCATGACTACTGATTTCGAAATAATAATTTCATAATCAGATCAAATGTATACTGTTTTTAGAGTTTCGAGTATATTATCATCTTAACAATGCTTTAAATTTACAAAATAATATGAGAAATTAATGAATTTACAAAATAATATGAAAAATAAATAAAAAATTGAGTTTCCCAAGGAAAAATACAAATCATTAATGTGAAAACTAATATTGAGCATTATTGCGTCATTTTTTAAAAACATTTATACAGTCACATCGTTACGTTATGAGTTGTGACAGATTGTTTTTAGAGTAACGAGTAAATTATCATGTTAACAATGCTTTTAATTTACAAAATAATACGAGAAATTAATGAATTTACAAAATAATATGAAAACTTTAAAAAAATATTTGAGTTTCACAAGAAAAAAATACAAATCATTCAAGTGAAAAATAATATGGGCACTATTACGTCATTTTTTACATTTATACCGTCACTTCGTTACGTTATGAGTTGTATAAAGTCATATTGTCACTTTTGTGTCGGTAATACTTATAGTCATTACGTCACCACTGAAAATTTTCACTTTCCCGAGACTTACGGTTTTTGCACCGTTGTTACTCCGCCTCGTCCAAGAGACGGAGTCTGATTCCTTCCCAGGGTTCGCCTAATTCGCCGTTCCAGAGTCCTAGAGCCCTCAGCACTCTATGAAGCTCACGCAGCTGCCGCATTCCCCGGGAAGCTTGCCCTATGTCTTGTCTCTTCCAGACTCGAAGTCCTTCCTCCTTATGACGGCGAAATGCGTCATCTGGAACGCGTTGGTCTTCTTGCAGCCACGCTCCAGCGTTCCGGTCATGGAGTAGCCCATGTTGAAGTCAGAAGATGTGACGTTAGATGTCAGGTACAACTGGAAAATAAGATCAATCGTTACAATTTTACCTAATATAACACATTTTTACTTTATTTTATTTATTGTTTCGGCATTAACTTTGTGGTAAGACATGTTACAATGTTTAAAAAAAAACACTTGTTTTATACCACTTGAGTTTTATTAAAGACTACATGTTTCAGAAGTTAAACTTCCATCATTCAGGTCTGTATAATAACTATTACAGTTATTATACAGACCTGAATGATGGAAGTTTAACTTCTGAAACATGTAGTCTTTAATAAAACTCAAGTGGTATAAAACAAGTGTTTTCTTTAATCATTGTTACATTTTTACATTATTATAGATTAAAGACAACTCTATAGTCCGCCTCCATAGTGTAGAGGTTAGCGCGCTAGGCTACCATGCTGGAGGTCCCGGGATCGATTTCCTAGAGGGTTAATATAAACATTAGTGATTTTTCAGTGTAATATTTATTTAATATGACCCTGGATTGGTACCTGAAGCAAAAGGGTGATCACTTTCCTTTGTGTGTTTAACGATCAAGGTAACACTGCTTCTATACGATGTAGTGCCCTATACAACATTGGGGTGCGGATAAGGGTTCGAAGAAGAAAAAGAAATACAACTGGCTGTAGTCCCGTGGTTAGTGTCGTGGACTTTGAGTCAGAATTTTATTAGTTCGAACCCACTTTTAAACGTAAAACTACTTGATTCCTATTTTCAGCAATGGGTTGTTTAAGAGTGACTTTATAAAATTAAACAATTTTGTTCTTACCACTTTTTTTATTATTAATACACTTTAACCTACCGGTTTTAACAAGAACCTTGTCATTATCAGGGTTAATTAAATTTTAAAACATTAAAAATATTAAAATACTCATAATTAATTACATTCCCTATATAATAATGAGTACTTTAATATTTTTAATGTTTAAGAATTTAATGAACCCTGATGATGACAAGGTTCTTGTTGAAACCGGTAGGTAAAAGTATACTTATAATTAAAAAGTGATTAAAACAAAGCTGTTTAATTTTATAAAGTTTATAAAACGTGCCACAAAGTATCTGCGAAAAACATTCAAGAAATGTTAAAGAGTAAATTCTTCTTCTCCTAACTCTTATGCGCACCTAATGATGCATAGGGCATTGCATCGCAGCAACGCAGTGTTATCTTGATCGTTACTTACATAACGGCAAGATTTTCACTCTTACGTTTCAGGGACCAGTCCAGGGTAATATATAATATTCGAGTATCAAATCACTAATATTTATACAACCTACATAAATACAGTGAAATTGAAATATTTTTTTATATGATAAAAACACATATATGTATAAGCCCTGGGATACTCAGACTTCCATCTACTTTCGTTTATAAATGATAGACGTTTCATCTCAAGTTAAGACACTTAACATATAATTTTAATATATCATCCATAGAGTGAATATTCTAGAGTCTAAAAGAATAAATAATATTACATTTTAAATAATTAACCTGTGAAATATAAGTATCTCAATATTAAAATATTATTTCATGCCCTCTGTCCTAAAAAATATGTTAAATGATTCGAAATGAATCTCATATATCGCTCACCCCTTTCTACAACGTCACAAATCAAAAACTTCAGGATATCGTTTTTAAAGTTTAAAAAAAAAAAAAAAATAATAAAAAAATATCAAGCCACTTATTGAACTTTTTACTGTGCAACAGATGTTTTTAGGTAAAACATGAATGTTTTTTCTCCATTTGAAAATTAATAAGTATATTTAAAAAATAAATAAAACAATACCTTTTCTTCAAAATGCAAAAACAACACTTTATACCATGTAGCGGGTAAATATTAAGTTAAAAATACTCTGCTTTTGCTGGGATATATTACATTTTCTGGGCATTCCAAAAACATGCACGACTGAAAATTTACGAATTTTGATAAATGACGTTGAAAGGAGTGAACGATATGTTCGATTGGAGTTAATTTCACAAATTTCCCATCTCATGGTACAGGTTTAATGTAATCCATACTTCCAAATTTATAAACTGAAAACAAGCTTGTAAAAATGGTCCACCAGTAATGGAAATATATTATACAGCTTGAAAAATAATTCAATGATCGGCAGAATGGAAACTGTGACACAAGTTTATAAAACGATCACTTAAATTAGTCAAATACCAGATCGTAAGACCTAGGATGCTTAGACTTGCGTCTTCTCTCGTATATAAACATATGTTTCATCTTAAGTTGAGATACCTATAATACAGACATTACTCTTTAAAATAATATGCAATATGATAAAAACAATATGTCCGCCTCCGTAGTATAATAGCCAACACACTCGGCTACCGTTCTGGAGGTCCCTGGATCGATTCCCAGGGGGGGTCAAATGAATATAAGTGTTTTTTCCACTCTTATATTTATTCAACATTACCCTGGATTGGAGCCTGTAGCGGAGGGTTGATCACCTTTTCTTCATGTGTAAACGATCAAGATAACACAGTGTTTATATGACGCAGTGCCCTATGCACCATTGGGGTGCGGATAAGGGTTTTACTACTTATATATATATATATATATATATATATACAATATTTGACTAATTATTTCAGATGAAATAAAATAAAATATTTGAATCGAGGTTAAAGATTTTTAATTATTACAACATTATGTGCTTTGATTATATATAATTGACACAAAAATGCACTTAGTACACCATTTTAATATTTCGTGGAGTAAAGAAAAAATACTGTTTATTATTTCCGGTTAAAATATCAATGGAGAATTCGCTGAAAAGTTGTACGAATCAAGCATCCTTTATTAATTACAAACCTCCCTCATCTTAAATTCAAAGTGTTTCTCATAAAAGAGTTTATTTATTCATTATTTTCATGTAAACACTACCGGGAAAACATTGATCAAAACATAAGACAAAATATTCCTGCCAGCAAATATTAATAACATCTCACCGGATTCCAGAATTACTTTCGAGTAATTTATGAAAATGTATTCAGTTTGAAAACAAAACGAGACATCATTAAAAAAAGTTATTTAAAATATTCAGAATCTTTTTTTGCTTATTTTTAATTACACAAAAACTCAAAATTATGTATGAAAATAAGATCTTTCTTTAGACGCCTTGGGAATTTAAAATTTATAAAAAACAACGATTGTAATTTTAAGGCGAAAAATGTCTAAATATTCGATGTCCCTGGGAAAAGAAAAAGATAATCAAGATTTTTCTTTTCTTCCACAAAAAAGATAATTTAAGTAAGACAAGTCAAAATAAAATTAATTAAAAACTAATTTGATAACAAATTTTTAATGGAATAATTTCGTCATTTTATTTTCGTAATAAAGTATTTAAAATAAAAATAAAACATTTAAATGTGTTTTCTGAATAATATACACAAGTCTTCTTTACAATACTTCTTTTCATTTCACTAATAGATGTCTCTAGTGAAGTTCTAATGATTCAAGAAAAACGTTTCGAAATTGGTTCATATATATTCAGAACTTCCAAGAATTTAAGTAGTTTGGTGGTCAATAATGGGTAGAATTGGTGAATGTTACACGTGTGTAAAGTGACCACTAAAACTAGCCTATGTCGGTCGTCAGCTCCGTAAATGTCCAGACTTCCATATTCTTCTTCATCTTCGATGAGATGTCAAAGAATAATGTACACAAGTTTCGGGTTGCGGTCCAGTGGTTAGTGCCGCGGACTCATGAATTAGAATTTCTCACTCTACTGCATTTTGAAACCTATTTCTAATAATAAGCCTCTTAGGCTCACAGAAATAGTACGAAATTAAGGTACTTTTCCAAATAATAAAAACACAAATATTCTCCTTTAAAGAAAAATTAAAATAATAATAAAATGTAATACGATAAAAGATTTTTGATTTGATTTAAAAAAATATATGCAAATGGTATTTTTAGTGGATTTACAAATAATGCACATTAATTAAGCTAACTAACTGACCAACCATCACGCCGCTTCTCGCCGTAGGCAGAAAGAATAGAACGCCACACCATTCTGTCTTTGCACACAACCTTCGCCTCTTATTCATTCCTACATCTTCTCATACATACATGACGATTAAAATAAATTAAATTCATTTTATACATGTTAATCGAAAAAAACTATAAATAATAATAATAAATGTAAATTGTCACTCACTCACAAATATAAAAAAATAAATAACAAGAGCTTAGTCTTATTATTGAAGAGAACATCGTATCTATTTTTAAAATTGCTTAAAGTAGAAATGTTTACACAATAAATTTAATTATAAAAAAAATCTTGTTACTATATTAAATAAATAACAAAAAAAAATCAGACTCCTGACCTGACCACTTCAAGTATTTAAAATACTTTATCATGTCAAATTTTCCTCGGTCTTTTTATTGCCTTGCACATTGATTTCGTTAAATTAAAAAAATATATAAGTATATGACGAACATAATATTGATATAATTTATCCGTAACAGGAAGAAACTCAAAAATGTAATACGTCATAAATCAAGTGCGATTTATCACATTCATTGATAAATAAATTACGCAGAAAACATTTAAGGTCCCGTATCTCAACATTATGTAGCACATAATATGGGATAATAATTCATGTCTCGGCTTTTATCCAAGATAAAAATAAATATGGAATACCCGGAATACTATTCTTAAAGGAAATCCCGTTCCCTCCGCGATATATAAGAAAACCTAACGAGCGAATACATGCCGACTTCCGCACCGCCATCCCTTTCGGGGGGAAATACTTTACCTAAATATTCACACTTATGAATATCTTATGCAAAATCCTGATTTCAACATTCTTGCCAGCCAAAAATCCGAGATAATTTCGATGCGGTTAGATAATTCGCGGAAGCGGTTGACATGTACCCACGCATATCGGGTTGAGGAATCCAATAAGTTATAATTTATTACCGTAATATCGGAAAAGTTTTCTTTTTTGCTTACATTTCTTATTGATAAATATTATGGAAACTTTGTGCTCAGCATTGTGCGAAAGAAGGTTGAAAATATTTTAATTATCAACATAGAAAATTAGACGTAATCATCGGAGATATTTGATGTTATCATCGGACATTAACGTAATCATCTGAGATATTGAGAGAACCAAACAATGATAATTTTTATTTTTCTTCTTCTTCCTTCTTTTAGATCTGAGGATCTTTCTATTCCATTATCTCTCTCTTGTATTGTGGACTGCCAGCTGTGACGCCATCGCTTTGGAGGTCTTGAAGGGACTACCCTACCTACCTTTTTCCGTCTGAATTATATATTTTCTTGCATTCTATTGACATAGGTACTCTAGAATCTTCTTCTCTGTCTTCCCCATCTGACTATATCCTCCGTACTACACATTTTTAGAATTTACATGTTTCTTGTTCGGTCAAGAAACCGTGTTTTCGGTTATGAACCTCAATTTTTTCATTTCTGAAGTTCTTAAGAGATTTGGTTCTCGCTGCGTCACCTCTAGTCTCCATCCCGTACGGGTAATCGGTCGTATACATGACTTACGAGTTTGTATGTATTTTTACTTTGCTTCCAATATTTCTTTTTTCATTTTTTCTCTAATACAACTCAATATTAAAGCCGCTTTTTTACCTGTCTTAAAGTCTCATAGAGTCTTGTGTCGGGTTGTGGTCCCGTGATTTTTGTCGCGGACTCTTAAGTCAGAGTTTCTCGGTTCGAACCCACTCTACCACAATTGGATACCTATTTCTAATAATGAGCCACTTAGGTTCACAGAAATAGTATGAAATTGAAACATTTTTGTAAATATTAAAAACAGAAATATTTCTCTTTAAAAAAAACAGATCGCTAGTTTAATTCATTTTGTTTTTTTATATTTAATATTTATCCACCTTCGTAGTTTAATGGTTAACGGTTTTATCTACTGTGCTGAATATCTTAGGCTCAATTCCCAGGCGGGGTTGTTAAGATGAACTTTAATCATGATTTTTAACTGTAATATTAAAAATATATATATTACTTTGGACTGGTGGTACCTGAAGCTTAGGATTGATCACCTTACACAAATGTACGAATGAAGTTGGTAAAAGAAGCAGAGGAAGACTGCAGAAAACTTGGCATGATCAAGTATTTTAAATACTTGGGTGTGGTCAGGTCAGGAGTCGGAATAATCAGCGGGTGTGTATGAGGAGTTGCATGAATGTGAAAGCGACGAAGATTATTTTCTATCCGCATTATGATGTGGCGTTCTATTCGCTCTGCTTACCTTTGCGGAAAAGCGGCGTGATAGTTAGTTAGTTAAATTTATAATGGAAAATTGAGACAGTTTCTAGAGACAGTCAGTGTGAGGGGATCCCGAGGGGTGGGGACGAAGTGTCGGCCTCTGTCCGTACATCCTCCTCCCCCCTCATTAATTGAATAGAGCAATATTTATTTCTTCAGAAATATTTTGAAGATTTTCCTCTATGTGCAGCTGACAGAGAGTCCCTCAGGACTCTATAACTGCTGCGGGTGGATGGTGGGCTCAGATTCCAAAAAAAAAGAGACAGTCAGTTTCAAAAAAAATTTATATTTTCCGTTTTGGTAAAATATTTTTTTTTGACGTGGATGCGGATATCCCCGGAAGTGAGGGCACTCAGCTGTAATCTTCACGTAATAAGCGGAAAGCCAGACCCTAGTTCAGGAACTATTTTTCCCCTGCGGCATTTTTCAAGTTGTTTGGGTCCAGACAGTAGCAAATGAACCGTGCCGCCTGGGGTGAGTACATAATACAATGATATTATATCGCTTTTCCGGTGGCGCTCTTGCCGCACTAAGTGGAATTACTTAAACCGATAATTGAACACGGCCCCTCAAGATTATTTGCTATGGCGAGCAAGGAAACACGGCTGGGGTTTTAAATTTATATTTAAATTTTACCAAAATGCTGACCTATAAATTTTTCAACTCAATTCAACTTTCAATTTATTTTATTTTTTGACATCTCATCAAAGATGAAGAAGAATATGGAAGTCTGGGCATTTACGGGGCTGACGTATTTGGACACACTCAAAATGTTGTTTCAATTTATTTATTTCAATAAATATAAACATTACAACCTATAAAAAATTTAAATCGTTTACATTTTAAATACATTAAAATAAAATATATGCAAGAACTATTATTGCTAAAGGTGTAGAAGAATCCCGCTTCGGAAAACTCCTTCAGACACATGGAACAGAACAATATCCAATGAGATATTGTTCTACATAGCGGTAGCTCTTCCTACAGGCATAACCATCGGCAGTTTGGTCTTGTGTATAGGAATGTGAAACAATAACAATAAATGTGGGTTAATGCTGAGCCAAGTGAAAGTATGAAAACTTTTTTAAACTTTTTTAAACTTTTTTAAACAGTTTTAAACAGTTTTAAACTTTTTTACAGTCGTATTTACATATAAATCAATGCTTCATTCAAAATCCCCTTTTTAACAATCATTAGTAAGAATTAGATTTTTTAGTATGTTTCGTAAGTATTTAAATTAAGGATTATTTTAAATAAAAAAAAAACTTACAAAAGCTCTTTAATTTACATAAAATATAATAGTTTTTATTTAGGGGTTTTCAACAAGTTATTACTATGAAAGAAATGTTTTATGTACAACAAACAAACAAAAACAATATGTAATAGAAAATCAAAACTAAGCATCAATTCAATTAAGGAAAATTTACTCATACATATGATAACATTTTAATCTATTTTTGCTTTTTTTCAGAACATTGTTGCGACTATTATAAATAACTTAAATATCCTATATTCAAAATAAACCTCATTTTCAGATTCCCTTCAAAATAATTTCCATTTAGTTTCTTTAATCTCCATTTTAAAAAAAAATCTGCGTTTCATTGTGATTGTATGACATTCGATTAAGCTGATACAAAATATATGCTTTGACGATATTAATAAAAAATACATATAACGTTGTCAAATAAAACAATAAAATTATGGATAATCGAAAGATTAAAAAAAAATTCATAGGTTCTTTGATTTCAATTTTACAGATTTTCTATCTGTGTTAGTTGAAGTAACGAGAAAAAATGTTTAAGAAACAGTGTACTAAAAATTATGTTTTGAGTTTCAAGTGTTTTATTTTTTTTATTGTATAGTTTATGTGAAATAGCATAATGGATAGATAGCCTGATATGTCAATTATTTTTTTACCTTATCTGTATTTTTACCTTAAAATCTGGATCAATTTGCATTCTTTTGAAAGATCCCATAATATATATTGCTCCCGTTCCATTGTCAACCATCTTTGCCCAAGTGCTGTGCCTGAAACAACATTAAAAAAGCATGCTTAGAAAATAATTCAAACGGTTGTCTCGACATCAATAAAAATTGCAAATACATACAAATAAAATTCACTTTTTAGTAAACATTTAAAAAATAAAAACTTTTTTCACCATAAAAATATAATTTTTCAAGTCTACCAAATTCTTTATTATCAACATTTTAAGGAGAATAAATAAAACCATAATTACTATCTATTTTTTGTAACTTATTCGACGCTTTCTATTAAAATATTTATCCATTCTTCATCCGAACATTTGTAATAACTTTTGATATAACGTAGAAATGTTTGTAATAAAACCTTAAAAAACGTCTTTTTTTCATGTATAAAATCTTTTTTGAATAATATGGACATTTAATAGATGATGTTTTGTTTTATTTAGACTTTTTTATTTTAGTTTAACTTCGTAAATACCGTTATTAAATAAAATCTACTTTGACACGTGTTTTAATGCATTCCTCGTCATTTTCAAAAACCGTGAAGTGAATCTAAGTACTAAATTATATATAAAGCTAAGTCTTTATTTTGTAAAGATGAAATAATATTAATGTCTTTTCGACTCATAACTCTTTATCTACATGAGAAATCATATAAATATACTCAGACTTTTAAGGTGTACAGAGATGAAATTTTGACACTGATTAATATAATCGCTAGAAGGCGTTAGTTCTTTTATTCACAGATAAGCCAAAAAAACATAATTTTTATTTTTTTTTCTCCTTTAAGAAATTCAAACGATTTATTTTATTTATTTTATTAATCTTATAGACAAACAAAAAAACATATAAAACGAAATATGTATATCAAATTGTCAAATGATAAATATATCAAATTTTGCCGTTGAAATTCCAATTCAAAATTGAGAAACGAACGAATGCTTCGGAAAAGGGATAACTACTAGTAACTTCGGATACAAATGTCAAAACAAAGCAACATAAAGAGCAAAAACACAGAAAATTCGCTTTTCGGGCAATTTTCCACCCAAAGGCCACGACCGCACAAAGTGCCAGCAATTGATAGGTTTTGTTTAGCACTAAAGTGGTTTGGCTTAGCAGGCCATGAAACATGGCACCTGGTAGCCGGGAGCCGGTGTGGCCGAGTTCTAATTAAAATCAAACCAGACCTGCTGTAAAATTGGAGAGAAAACTTTCTATCCCAAGCCATAAATCACCGATATTGCCTCCTTAAAGTCACTAGTCCTACCTAAACCAACACCCAGGGATACCTTACACCAGGCGTGGCCAACCCTAATTGCACCCCGGGCCGCATCTATGACCTAAAATGTTTCCAAGGGCCGCATACAGACATTAAAAAAATAATAACATTTCTTTATAACAACGATTTTCATGCTTCTTGATTTTTTGTATGTATTATAAAGAATTTGAGTGGAAAAGTGATCAGAAATTATAATCAATAAAAAAAAACATTACTACGACCAGATGTGAGAAAAAACACATATTGAACTACCAATTTTTTATTTATTTGTACAGGAATAAACTTTAGAAAAATTTAGTAATTTTTTAACAATCAAAATTATTAATTAGGACTCGTAAATTAAACAATGTTAACAATTTTATTTTAAATAAAACCAATTTATCAATGACCACTCAGTGCAAGATTTGAGTTTCTTTTCGCTTACTTATTTTTTTAAATCTATTTCAATTTTGAAGTTGCGCAAATCAACTAGTTTACGAGATTTTTCGAGATTGCCTTAAATTGACGATGCTGAAGAGCGTGCGAATGGATATTGTTCACAGTTTTTATAACAACATTTATGACTTGGCTCATAGATAATACTTAAGTGCATGACATTTGTTGATGTATCAAGCCGTGTATCACAAATGTATCACTGGTTTAAAAATATATCCTTCATAAATGACCGCGGTCCGCGGGTTGGCCACCCTTGCCTTACACCATGGCCCGTAGACAAAAGTGTCGATAAAAAATATTTATACGATGTAAGTTTTATACAGGGTACGCATAGATTTTATTTACAAAGCGTGAAGATTAATTTTATTTTTATTATCCTCAATTTATATTCGAGGATATTCTTGATAGTTTGTTACGTAAATACAAAGCGAAAACAAGCTATTTACGTAAACTATATTAAGGATATCAAAATGAAATTTTCAGCAAACGATTTACATATAATGATAATTATATTTCATTTACAAATATTTTTAAATGCCTAAATAGAAAATAGAACTCTAGATTTTAACTTAAATACATTAGAAGTCTTTAATATCTACATATTTTTTACCACAGTACAACAACGAGACGCAATTTTTGAATTTTGTTAAAAACTTTTTTTAAAGATTTTTTTATTTATTCTACTTGACACTAGATTGTTCACCCTACGGATGATATATCAATGTATATTACAAGTGTCTCAACTTAAATCAACTTAAATCAGCCTAATCAAACCCTATAATGCTTAGATTTTCACCTTCGTTACTATAAAGAATGAAAGATGGATCTGTTCAGTTAACACACCTGACGTATTTTTTCATTTATATCATAAATATTTCATAAATATATTCCACTACCTTATCGAAAAAGCTGGAAAGCGGAACTTATGACGTAGGTTTCTTGCGATAAGCGATAAAATGAACAAGAGGTTGATTTTATATAGTGTCTTATGCACATTGGGTACGAATAAAGGTAAGACATATCGGTAGGACCAAGCTGCCGATGGTTATGCCTGTAGGCTACCGCTATGTTGACCAATATCTCATTGCATATTGATCTGTTCCATGTGCCTGAAGGAGTTTTCCGAAGCGGGATTCTTCTACACCTTTTGCAATAGTATTCTTGGATATTTTCGATTTCAATGTATTTTAATGTATACGCTCAAAAATTTAAGTTTATAATGTGGATGGTAATTATAAATAAATAAATTGAATTGAATTGAAATTAAAAAGATAAAAAGTGGTATTTTTAAATAAAAACTCTTAAAAAACAACATGTTGCCGAAGTTTGACGAAAGGGGTATGGAACCAAAAGTGAGAATTTGACTACGATTAATACCAATTTAGTTTGGTGGATGTACTTTATTCATTAAGATTAGAACTGTATCTGGCTGCATCAGGTCGTCGGGTCTAGTTAGGAGTAAATACGAAATACATAATTAAAAGACAAATACCTCTCAGCTCTTTCTCCCAAAAGGGAATTAGGGGAAGCTCTGATGTTTTATCGCCAGCTAAAATAGATGTCACCCCATACAATTAGATTAATTATTCATTAAACATTTGAATAATTGTTTGTTTTGTGAAAAAGATCTTCAAAAGACGCATACACCTCAAAGTATATCCGATTAAAAAATTACGGATATGCAACCCGAGATACCCTTCCTATGTTATTCTTTATTTTCTTTTCCATTTCCCTTTACCGTATAGGACGAACGTCCTTCCCATTATATGTATATACATATATATATGTATATATATATATATATATATATATATATATATATATATATATATATATATATATATATATATATATATATATATATATATATATATATATATATATATATATATATATATATATATATATATATATATATATATATATATATGTTTATATAAATATATATAAATATATATATATATATATATATATATATATATATATATATATATATATATATATATATATATATATATATATATATATATATATATACATATATTTATATATATATATATTTTAACGCTGAATTATACAATTTAATATTTCACCTCTGATTCAAAACCATTTAGAATCTTTTATGAAATGAAGCATTGTGTCAAATAAGGATTACATTCAAATACTAATTATATAATATAGTACATTTACTGAGCATTTCGAAAACATGCACATCTGAAAACTGACAAAGGAAAGGAGTGAGCGACATCTGTATTAATTAGTTCATCTATGTTGAGGTATCAAAAGTAAATTGTAAATTTTAATGTTACGTTGTAAAACTCAACATTACACTTACTGATTCACAATCAACATAGAAAGTTTAATTAAACAAAGCATTGTGTCGAATAACGGCTTAAGCAACTAAGAATACTTGCATTTAAATGCAAGATAAACTTAAGCTCGGAATCATTACATTCGGGAAGTGTGATTCGCGAGTGATTCGAAATGAGGAAAGTTTTGTCGGTTATTTGAATGGGAGCTTTTTCTTTCGCAAGACCTTCGCGGGAACAAGTTTAAATCCCGAAGATCATCTTTATCGCGCCGCCTTGAAAGGGGATGAGCTTTTCGTAATTTCCTGTTTGTATTTCACAAAGGAATTAAACCCTCTGGCCTTTATGACGGGATTTCGGAAACTTAAATAAAGCAATACAGATTCCGACGGGGCGTAAGGTGACCCTTTGTAAATTATTGAAAGAGATCTCAAATTACAACGAAAGCTCTTTTGTTGTTTACGAGAATACGCGTGCTATTCCTTAAAAATATATGTTTCTCATCAAATTTGAAGTTAAAAATAATGAAAATAATAATATTATGTAGTGCCTTTTTTGTAAAAAAACAATCACCTCAAGGACGTTTTACAATTTAAGTTTCAGTTTTTAATGGTTTTTGAGTTGAAATGTTTTTTTTTCATTTATAAAAATGTTTTAACGTAAAAACTAACCAATTTTGTTTTTCATTGCCCTTTTATATTTTTCACAGTTCAGCCAAAGTTGTGTATTGCAAAAACCCGTATTAAATTTTATTCATACTACGAGCACATACCCTTCTTAATATATGATAATTTAATAATTTTCTAATTATAATTTCAAAATCAACATGATAAAAGTGTTTACACATTTATTTATATATTTATATATACACACACACACATATATATATATATATATATATATATATATATATATATATATATATATATATATATATATTTATATATTTATATGTATATAAATATATATATATATGTATATATATATATATATATATATATATATATATATATATATATATATATATATATATATATATATATATTTATATATATATATATATATATATATATATATATATATATATATATATATATATATTGTATATATATATATATATATATATATATATATATATATATACATATATATATATATATATATATATATATATATATATATATATATATATATATATATATTGTATATATATATATATATATATACATATTTATAAATAAATGTTTACATATAAGCACTAAGCAACAAATCCCTGGTCATAAGTCCAGACTTTCATCTTCTATCATTTTAAATGACAGATGTTTAATTTCACCTAGAGTATTGATTGACCTATACTACAGTAGGATTTAAAATCCAGTATCTGATGTGCAATAAATAATAGCTAATTATTCATAATAACTGATTTAAAAATTAAGTTTTTAATACATTTAGCTACTATCTAGTACAGGTTTCTGGCAAAGTATTTTTATCTCAACAGTGAAATAAACGAGGAGTTGCAGCTCCGTTGAGATCTGTTGTTTATGGCCGCATTCAGGAGACAAGGAGTTCCATTTCAACTAATATGGTTTGCGTTTTCCACCCGCCCCCGAGCTTAAAGTCAACCTAGAGATGCTCTTATCGCAGTAAGTACCAACAGTTAAAGCGGTCGTTATAGAAGATGAACTCGACGAAAGTATATCAATTCATTTTAACTAATGACTCAAATAACTTGGCTTTTGAACAACTGCTCTTGAACCGACATAAACCTAATTATAATGTTTGCAAGAATGTTTTTTTCCAAACGGGTACATTTTTTAGGCCTTTTTTTATAGAGCGATCGCAAGTACTCGTACCAATAGCAACTTCTTACGATTGAAAAGTGGAAAAACCGCTGCTTAAAAATGCATTAAAAATAAATGATACATATTAGCACAATTATTTCCAAATTAACAATAAAAATCACATCAATTTACATATAAACTTATAACTAACTGTATTCAATCACTCATTGCAGTGGCTCAATCTGGCTTTAAGAATGTAAAAAAAGGAGGAAGCACATACTTTTGATAAGTATAATTTCGTGGGTATGATCGTAGAATAATTTAGCAGATATCAAAATGAACGCTTTTCACCATCAGCAACGATAAGTATTGCGTGTATTACTTTTAAAATTACATATTATAACAGATGACGCTGCCATTTTAGTAATAAAAAGTGTTTGGACAGGCGCCGTGGCGTAGTTGGAAACTGGCATCGTGGGTTTTATTCAAGAAAGATTTTTTTTTAATTGGTCTGGGTGTATGTGATATATTTTTCACATTTACCATCCATATCCTTACTATCCTACCTGCAGACACGACTCTAAAACTAGGGGCTTTGGTGAGTTATTATTTTTAAATATAAAAAAAATAAAAGAAATAAACATGCTTTTGTGTGCATATAAAAACACGCGTAACGTTGAATGCAAAGTTGTGTCAAAGTTTAAAAGTAATCGGTGGATAATTTTAATAAATTATGACTTCAACCTGTCTCGCTATAAATATTAAAAATTGTTATTCAACTTCAAAAAATCACCCCTTAATTTTTATTATTATATAACACTTTATATTATTTATCTACATTACTTTGAAATTTTATGTTATTTTTTTATCAGACTTAGTATTGCACCCACCGTTTAGCTATGCTCGCATAATTTTTTTTTATAAAATAAGAGGAAAATGCAGAATTTCGTTATACTGAGACATCTGCTGAAAAAGGTGCTCATTTCCGTCCAAAAAAGTAAAAGTTTCTTTTCCGTGTTTTTCCTTCGGTCGCGTCTAAACTTACCTTTTAGAACTAACATAAACGACAGCTACATACAACATGTTGGAAATAATATACAGGAGGATTCATAACTGAAGTATATTTATTTTAAAATTAAAATGTATCCTTGTTTTAAAATCACTAAAAAAACTTAACTTAATTATAATGTCTACCGGTTTCGAAGCTAACCGCTTCCGATTAATTTTATTTATTAAAAATATTAGTCAGTCTTGATAAAGAAGGAGTTAGCTTCGAAACCAGTAGACATTATAATTAAGTTATAATAAAATATTTATAGTTATTTTAATACAAAGTTACATTTTAATTATAAAATGGAAAATCACAAAGTTAGTGCTTCAAATATAAATTATATTTATTTTACAATGTATTTTTTTAGCGACATTACTTTAAATAATTTCGTTTTATAACATTTTTCAATTTCTTTGAAATTGTTTTGAAATTATGAATCACTTTAAAATATCATTTATTTTAAGAGATTCTAAAATATTTTTTTTTCATTATCTTTTTGCTTCTTATCTAACTGAATGGCTTATTGGGCACTATACCGGATATGAGCGGTGTTTATTTGGTTGTTGATGCCATGAAATAAATATGTTCAGTCCTGAACTTTAAACGTTTGGATTTGGGAGTGGAATATATTTTATGTGATGACACAGATGACTTAAGTGAAGAAGCTTATGACAACGCTCATTAAAAACGGATAACATTTACTCAGCTTATATTTCTTTCTATGTAATTTTTAAAAAACGTTTTAACATCTAAAAAACGCAATATATAAAAAATATGTGAACTGATTTGTGTAATTGGCTCTAAATGGTCGATTACTAAAACTTAATTAAGTAAAGACATCAATATTATTTAATTATTTAATTTTTATTCCAGACCTTAAAGTAAAGTGTGCCAGTCTCTGAGGTTCATATGATACTTTGAAAATTAGTCATATTTAAAAAAAAATCTAAGTCGACATCCCGTGTCTATACTCAATTAAATTTATTAATTTTCTTTGAAGGAAAAACCCACAAAGCTTCTTTTTTGGAGGCTTATCTGCAGGTAGGATAGTGGGGATAGGGAAGTTAAATATAAAAAACACATCACAAACACCCAGACCAATTTAAAATAAGTATATCTAGAATTAATTTTGTAATGGTCGGGAGTCGAATGTCTACCCAACTTCGCCACAGCGTCAATAATTAATATATACATGAAAAACTTGTATATATTAATAATTTAAATAACATTGTAATTTAAAAGACTCTTGTTAAAGTTGCAGAAGAATCCAGCTTTGGAAAACATTTATTATACGTTTATTATTAGAAGGCGAAAAGTAAGTTATAAAGAAAAGAAGGCTAAAAAATAAGGTTAATAGTAAACAAGGTTACAAATAACGTGTATACTCGTATAATTTACCCTGCTAATGTATGTTGTAAGATTTTCTTGAAGAAAACTCCCCTGGTTGTCAGATTCTATAACTCAGATTTTTCAGTAAGCAAAACCGAATATCACGCACACTACCCATTGAATATTTGATTGTACAGTATTATTAACACAAATTATATTAGAACAATACCATAATAAATTGTTCACCCTATATCCAGTATCTTGTGATTTATTCGATACTGAGAAGCACGTTGTAGGAGGGGGCTAGGAAGGGAGAAGAAATAGGGGATCTGTAGCTTAATTAACCGCCCTAATCGGCTCGCGAGGAGGAAATTACTCCTGTACGCGCCTGCCGAGATGTGCAGCTGAGGGGGATACAAGATAACAAAATACCAAGGTGAGAGAAAGATAAAAAATGTAATTTTTATTTAAGAAAGAAGGGAGATTGGCACTGATAGTTTAAATATATTCTACCGGTGGACCTTTCTTACGGACACGGAAACAAATTTCAGGCTGAAAAAATGAATATAAGTGCGGAAGATTTTCATAAAATATTTATGAAAATCTCGCTTGAAATGATACGCTTTAAAAGTTTTATAAAAGAAGATACTCGCTCTAAAGTGAAATTTGGATTATCATATTTAATATAAGAAAAATGATAAATTTATAGCAATCGCCATTCTCTCTAAGTGCGCCGACAAAATCTCCCCTAAATTTTACGGAAAACTTTTTTTTGTCGAAAAGAAAGTTTATTTATGTATTTTTAGGGCAGCCGAGCGTTTGACCTTTGAGAATTTTTTCTGTGTTATCTTAATCCACGTTAAAAAATTGTCACATTGTTTGAAAATTGAGGTTGGATTAATGTTGTTTTAACAACCTTTTCGTCACTCTAGAACGATCCTTAAAAAGAAATTAATCATTTAGCGATGTGTCTAATTATAAAAACAGCGGAACAAAGACATTTTCCGAATCGTTCGTGGAATTTGTCATTAATCTTCCGTTAAAGTAACTCTTGTACCTAGAATGTGAGCCTAAGCAAGAGTATCTTAGCCATGTTACAAATGCTCGTAATCGCGTTTGAAATATTTGCAAAATTGTGACATTTTTGGTGTTCGTATTTTCATCCCAGTCAGGGATCCAAAATAAATGAACTAAAAAAAATTTTTCAAAGATATTTGTGTTAGTGATTAGTTATATTTTCTTATTTATTTGTTTTAGTCTTATTAACCTTAATTACATGTTCCAATATGTGTAATGGAAATTATCAATCGGGTATATTATAAATGTGACGTTTGTTCATAATTTGTTTTTAAAAACTTAACGTCTTTTACATATCCATCTGTATCTTCTAAAATGTTAATAAATTTATCAAAATTTATTTAAAAAATTATGAAATGTTTGAAAATTTATCCAATTAATCAAAATTTATCAAGTCTATTTTTTTCATGTACAATAACTATGACCAAATATAGCTTTTTACGCTTGTGTTTTTTTTTTAGTGACTGGGTTTTGACGTTACCGAAATCATAGATCGGACAATGATGTCTACCAAACATGTCATCGTTAATTTCGATGGCTTTTTGTTGAGTTTTATGCAAAAAATTATTACACGTTGTTCGGAAGTATCCACCATCGCGCTTCGCGGCGAGCTCTCGAAAAAAGGGTACATTAAATCAGTTATCCTGATTTTACTGATGATCGAGCAGTCTGAACGTGATTGCGCTGTAGAACTATAAAATTGTATTTTTATAAGACCACATCAATGACATACCAACTCTCTTCATATCGTATATAATTGTACAGTTTGCTTTTAATACATCATGAAAAGTGAAAAGACTTCTTAAACACTTATCTTACTTATGGATCATATGGTTTTTACAGACTTTTAAAAATAAAACAGTTTCAAAGAAATCTACAGACGGGTGTAGTAGTAATCAAAATTGTATAAATCGTCAAACAAAGAAACTCCTGTGATACATTATCAAACCAAATATGTTTCATTTTACATAGTTTAACTTTCGTAATGATAATAGCTATTGAATACACATTTTGCGTTCACGAATGTTTTATCGTATACAATTTACATTACTAATGTCCCCACCCCACACGTCCATGTAGGTGCGTGTAAGGGTGGGAAGGCGTAGGGTTTTATTGAAATAGTTTCTAGTCTGTGACGTCATGTTTCCTGTTATACGTATGCTAAAGAATTAGTTTGAGCTTACAACGCAAAGCTTTCATTGCTTAGTTATACGAGGTTTTATTTTAACTACCGGTCCGGCGTTGAGTTAAACCTTTCATTACTAGCCTGTCTTATTACTGGACGTTTGTAATTTAGGATGATATAATTAAATTTGCTTAAATTTTTCAAAGTAAAATACTTATACTGACTCTTATCTACACCTAATGCAACGTAAGGGATTGCATCAGATCGATGCAGTGTTAAGTTGATGGTTAATTATAGTAACGCAAGGTGATCAGTTATGTATGCGGTACTAGTTCAGGGTAAAACCAAATGAATTTGTGAGTTAAAATATTTATTATACCTTCAGGCATGGTACCCAGCATGGTATCTTCAGCATGGTACCCAAATATGATAACCACTACACTATGGAGTCCGACAAAAATAAAAATACAAATATTTAATGAAAAATTAAATTAATCAGATAAATTTTATTTTTAATTTTAGTTTTTCTTGGTAAATACCAAAAATTATTGTGACACGTGTTTCGATGCATTTTGAATCATATGCAAATACCGTATATTTTATTTAACAGTTTTAAAAGTCTATAGTGTAGTGGTTATCACGTTTGTGTATCGTGTTGGAGTTTGCAGATCAATTACAAGACGGGTCAAAATAAATATGAGTTTTTTCACTGTAGTATTTATTTAATATACCCTGGACTTATTTCAACGGAATAGGACTGATCACTTAGCATTCATATAATAAACGGTCAAATCAATATTGCATAGATTTGATGTAGATTGTGCACCATTGGGTGTGGTAAGAGTTGATGGAATGTGCAACTAATGATTCATTAAAATCCCATTACTTTTTTCTATTTTCGCAATTGCGTAGTAAGAGTAATTTTATGATTTTGTCTTCAAAACTCAACGTTCATGAACTTACTTACGTCATAGTTATATTGTCATAAAAACCAAGAGATAAACTTGAATCAAGAAAAGTCAGTAATGATGAAGACACGATATCGACAAAAATAGGGACAATGTGATATAAAAAAAGGACAACAAAATTGTAGCCATATAATATAAAACCCTCATCCGCACCCAATGGTGCATAGGGCACTGCGTCATATGAACGCAGTGTTATCTTGATCGTTTACACATGAAGGAAAGGTGATCAGCCCCCCGCTTCAGGTACCAGTCCAGGGTAATATTAAATAAGTATGACAGTGAAAAAATCACTAATATTTATTTTACCGCCCTTGGGAATCGAACCCGGGACCTCCAGAACGGTAGCCGAGCGTGCTGACCATTACACTACGGAGGCGGACAGTTGTAGCTACTCTTCTATAATTACACTTACTTGGATACAGTAACAAATAAAGATAAAGGGCGACCTTTGACGCCACACAGCGACCCTAGAATGGAACTACAGTATAAAGCGCACATACATTCTCATTACACCAAATTGGAACAAAACGAGATTCCTCGATGACAATGGAAAATGTATCGAAGGTTTATCCATATATATTAACTCCAAGAACCCTCCTTTTCCGGGGTGATAATTATCAGGACTATTCGGGACACCCCTTATCTTTATAGGGAGGAGCGGAGCCACCAACACATCCAGGGGTAAATTTCACAATTCCGATGGAAATTGTAAACAGGGATGGGATCAAGACCGGGAGATCTGTACACTTTCGGAATTGTTTAAGTTTGCCCCAGTTAAGCGTACCTGGGTAATAACTATTGCGCCAATCAACATTAAAAGTTTTGTAATACGACCCACCCACCTACCTCCGTTAATATATGCGCACTTTGAGATATTCTCGGCAGATTTTAATAAAAATGTAAGTCAGCATAATTTCTTGGGCAGTTACATTGATAAAAAAATATATAACTCAAGGGTGAAAAAGCTGTAAAAAGTGTTTTGATGTTTTAATGATTAAAAACATTGTTTGAAGACATTTTATTTATTGTTTCGGCATTAACTTTGTGGTAAGACATGTTACAATGATTAAAGAAAAACTTCGTTTTTTACCACCTGAGTTTTATTATAGACTACATGTTTCAGAAGTTAAACTTCCATCATTCAGGTCTGTATATTTTATTTATTGTTTCGGCATTAACTTTGTGGTAAGACATGTTACAATGATTAAAGAAAACACTTCGTTTTTTACCACCTGAGTTTTATTATAGACTACATGTTTCAGAAGTTATTATACAGACCTGAATGATGGAAGTTTAACTTCTGAAACATGTAGTCTGTAATAAAACTCAGGTGGTAAAAAACGAAGTGTTTTCTTTAATCATTGTTTGAAGACATGATTGTATAAAGTAGCATTTACACGTTTTAAAAAATATAAATCTATTTCACAATATTATCCGGATTAAAAAAACATTAAAATGGGAAATTTGTATGTGGATACAAAATTTATAATTGTTTTTAATATTTTTGTTTGAGTTCATTATACGAGTATTTATAAGAGCAAGGCAATCAGTCCTTTGCTTCAGGTGATACTAACATATAATTAGTGTGAAAATACACTTTTTTATATTTAAAACTCCTAGGAATCAAACCCTGGACCTTCAACATGGTAGCCGAATGTGCTAATCACTACATTATGAAAGCCGACAAAACATACGAGTATGTATGGTATGATACAATATAATACATTTATATGTTTAGACGCGAATTAAAATTACCAGATTTGGTATTATTTTTTGATTTTAGTGACAATTGACCCCCTGAAGAATATTGATCTTATTAAAAAGTAAAGTTTTTTTGAAAAATAAAGATTTATCGACATTTTCAATGAGAATTAATTAGTCGGTTTGTTTCAATATTCAGAAGGCTACGTTAAAGGTAATAAAATATCCATTGAATGCATCAAGTTGGGGTTCTAGTATAATATTAACTTATACTAAATTATTGGTAGTGCCGCGATAAAATGACTACGTGACGTGAACTACGAAATATATACGAGTATTCGATACCTTGAGAACCTTAAAGCATTTATACTAGAAGCTGAATGCATAAACAAGCAGAACTCGTATACATCTATTGGTAGTATTACACGTTGTCTATTAAAATTAACATAATATTCAAGTTTACATAAAGACGAACGTATCTATGAGATGTGTCATAGCAAGAATATAACTGCAATTCAAGAGTGTTCTTGTATTTAATATCAAAAACAGATACCTCTTTTGGCGAAAGGAATTTTAATCTTTTAACAATAAAATTGTACAAACTGCTTCCATAATCCATAAAGTCATTAAATAACATAGTATCAAAGAAAACTATTCATAAATGGGTAAAGAAGGTGGGTAGATCGGAAATAGATCGCATCATTCCGACATGTTTAACATATTTGATTCAAAAACAATTTTCCGACATCTCAACAAAGATGAAGAATAATAAAAAAGTCTGGGGATTTCCAGGGCTTATCTATCATACTCTGATTAAGTGATCACATTCACTATTCTAGCCATGATAGACAAGCAAAAATTTCAAAATTTTGGAACCCTTAGACATATAATTAATCTCATGACACTGTACATGTGAGTTGAATGGAGCCATCTATGGGTAGATTGGGAATGTTTTTATTAAGCAGAGACCCTGTTATTTGAAAAATACGCTAGATCCGAACCAATGATTCCGAATGATTGTTTTATTTTATACAACTCAATTCAGTTAGAACAAAACGATAAAATATATTTATTTGAATCACAAAATTTAAATTAATCATAAAAACAATCTTTGATAATTTCATAAATTGATTCTAAAGTGACTATTTAGTAATATTCACATATTTTAACTTTTAATTCACTTGGTATATACCACTTTAAAAAAAAAACTATGATACGTGTTTTGATGCATTCCTCATCATTTTGTTTGAAAATGACTCGGAATACATTAAAATACTTGTTTCAATAGTTTTTAGAAGTAAGGGTATTTACTTGATGAAATTTAAATTGAAAATATTTAATAACTTTACTAGAAGCGTTTTATGTAAAGTCCACCATTCGAGTCAAGGGTAAAAGAGTTTTATCAAAATATGTATACATAGTTACGTACATAGATTAGCATTAGTTAAGGAAAGTTACTACGAAAACCAACGCCTTAATTAAGAACCATAAACATGCTGGAGATTACATCAAGATCTTATCATCCCTTAAGATATGTATTAAAAGACATTAAGAATAATATAATATAATTAAGGCATTTAAGCTAAGTGCCTGCTTACCCATTTATTTATCAGAACGGAAACTATTTTTCTTGTCTTGTTATATATTTTAAAGTGACTTTAACATTTACGAAATATCATGTTTTTTTTATCTTCTAAATTAATGAGAAAAAAGATAAGTAAATTTGATGTCACCCAAGTATTTATTTTGCATTGTATGAGTGATAAAGGTGTTAATTACATACATTCATCTGCAGTGCTTTTCGATATAACTATTTGAAAAATCTATCGTGAAAATGCAAGCGATATTATAAAGAAACGAAATTTACATTACTCGCCGATAAAAGTTAGAAGAATAAGGTTTTTTAATAAAAAGGCATAAAAATTACCAGTACAACCGTTAAGTACGTATGTAAGGTTCCATTAAAAGTAAAAATAAAGGTAATCCCGACGTTGAATTCTGGACAAGCTGTCACGTGGAGAGCTTTCAAAAATATGATTTTCAGGAATGAAACGTGAAATACGGTAAAAAGGAATTAAATTTGAAAACGGAATATTTTAAAATCCTCTTGACATGAAACACGCTAGAATTTTAGGCAAAAAAGTCACTCAAATGAGAATATCTGAAGTTGAGTTAAAAAAAACTTTAGCGTTTATATTTGCATAAAATTTTCATATTTAAACATGTTTGTTTAATGTGAACATGTATTATTTTTTAATTTAACTGATTCGGCCACTCCAAAACGAAAACAAATATCTAAAAGAATGAAAATATTACAGAATAAAGATTTTTTACGATTTTTACCTTCTTCTATCTAAGTCTTCGAATATAATGTAATATTTAACATAATGTATTTTCTGTGATCTCTACATATATATTTAGTAGTTTTATTTATTAATTTTGTCTTAGTTTACAAAAATATAAACCATGAGAGATTGAAAGGTTAATGATGGATTGTAGGTTTTTTTTGACAAGTTTATATTTGTTTATGGAAAATAGTGGTAATATTCAGAAACGGGATTTTTTGAAAGCTTGTTCAAAAGGGTTTGCTTTGATGGAATTGGAAATGATAGATTTTCATATCTATTTCAAAAAATAAACTTAAAAAACAATATTATCACAAATGATAAAAATAAAAAATTAAATTTTTATTTTTGTTTTTCATGTTTTATATATGTAAATTAAAAAACACTATTGAATTAGTAATGTCTTTGACAATTATATTAATTGTATTGTAGTACAATAATTATATTGTACTACAATACAATTTACACAATAAAAAATACATATCATATAACTATCACGAAAATATTATGAATAAAACTGTTTATCAATCAATATACAAATATATGTATGTTTGTTATATAAAATAACATCTAATAACACAAAAAATGTGCATAAAAAGTGGGAACTAAGAAAGTTAATCACATTTAGATACATTCTTATATTAACAGATAAAAGAAACGGAGTCCTGGTTCCAACCCTAATGTATGGAAGTGAAACATGGAGTTGGCAAAAGAAGGATGAAAGTAGACTGAATGCAGTCGAAATGAGATCTCTCAGAAGAATGTGCGACAAAACGATGTATGATAGATGTGGGAATAGTGAAATAAGGAAGGAATGCAAAGCTGAGATAAGCATTATCGATAAAATTAAGAAAGGTGTGTTGAGATGGTTTGGACATGTGGAACGAATGAGTGACGAAAGAACGGTAAAACAAATTTATGAGGCGAATGTTAGTGGGAAAAGAAGCAGAGGAAGACCGAGAAAAACATGGCACGATCAAGTATGCCAAATACTTGAAAGTGGTCAGGTTAGGAGTCGCAACAATCGGCGGGTATGTATGAGGAGATGCATGAACGTGGAAGAGGCGAAAAAGTTTTGCAAGGACAGAGCGGTGTGGCGCTCTATTCTCTCTGCCTACCCCTGCGGGGAAGCGGCGTGATGGTTAGTTAGTTAGTTATAAAACAAATATCTTTGAGATTCCAAAATGATGTTACAAAAACAAAATCCAACACCAATCAATTCCAATAAAACTACAAATACTTGGGAAACAAATATATTTAATAACCTACCCACGTATACAAAAAGATAGGAGATAATAAAATTCTTAAAAAATTGAATGCCTGTAAATAATGTCATTTGAAAAAAATATTACAAACAAGAAAGACTATTATATCGATAATTACGTTCAAACAAAAACAAATTTAGTGGAAGTCTCTCTTCAAGACATGAATTTAATTTTTCGTACTATTTTTTTTAAAGATTAAAAAAATACGATGGCTATAAAGCTTACATGTACCTACATTATTTTATCATACTTTCTTATTATTTGAGTTCATATACATATGTATTTATATTTCGAGTGGAGTTTGCCTTTCAATGCATGAAAATATATTTCCTAAAGTATGTACCTTCTTTTTAACTGCCAGAGATACGAATCTTCAGATTTCAAGACTTTCGCGCCCTTTTGTGGCGTTAAAACGTTTCCTCGTGACGTCATCCACACCCCGTCGGATTTCACCGTTGTTAACTAAACTCAGGGCTGTATATCATCACCTAAATATTCGTTATTTAACGTGAAATTCATAAAATATTCAAAATTTCTCTTGAACGAATGTACTCTATATATCCATCCCTGAAGATGATAAGGTTCTTGTCGAAACCGATTGAGGAAAAGTACCAAAAATAAAAGTGGTTGAAAAGAATGTCTTTATTTTACATACTTCATAAAGTTTAACAAATTCATATACTTTTAAACATCAAAATTTGCAAAAGATTTTGATGCTTGATCATTTTTGCTAAAGAAACTTCATAAATCCATTTGGGAATCACATATTTATATGGAATAGTTTAAAATATTTATTTTATCTGAATTTCGTGTATTAAGTTTTCTGAAGCATTTATTGAAAAACATCGGTATGTAATGAATTGATAATTTTAGTATGGTAATTTAATGTTGCAATATGGTGCAACCAAGCCGAGCGTGCTTGGTCAGCACGCTCGGCTTGGTCAGCACGCTCGGCTACCGTTCTGGAGGTCCCGGGTTCGATTCCCAAGGGGGATAAAATAAATATAAGTGATTTTTTCACTGTCATATTTATTCAATATTACCCTGGACTGGTACCTGAAGCAGAGGGCTGATCACCTTTCCTTCATGTGTAAACCATCAAGATGACACTGCGTTTATATGACGCAGTGCCCTATGCACCATTGGGGTGCGGATAAGGGTTTTATTATTTTTTATTTAATTTAATGTTGCAATATAAAAATACCTACAATAAAATTGAATAACTTAAAAATAATTCACAAATGTTCCAATAATTTGGAATGAGAGTAAAATGTTTTTTCATAAAAAAAGACAAAACGTTTTTTTTCTTATTTTTAATGGCGATGGTGTTAAATGTACAATCAAATTTTTCACAAGCTTATTTTTGGTTGCAAGTCGGTCGATATCTGGTGCGAATGGGTTAACACCAAAAACGGTGAGAGCGTTTTCGTTCGATTCTTTATTTAAAATTCAAATCCGGCGTTTCCGTAGGGCGGTTGTGAGTGGTCGGGGCGGTCGCCATGGCAACGCACGGGGCGTCGCGCTCAGCTGGCGGGGCAGGCCTCGCGCCCACCTCGCGCGGCAGATCGCCCGAAATGAACACGTTTCGTGTTCCCGATCGATAAAACACTTTGACACGACTTATTCCTAGAAACGACTCTGTTGACAGTCGTTTCAATAGCTTTTCCCACGGTTAAATTCCTTGCAAACAACATGCTACTTCGGGCACGTAACAAAATGTGTGCCGTGGATTTTATTTGATACAGAAATTGTATAAACGCAAAAAAAAATAAGAAAAATGATTTTTGATACAAGATGGAGTATAACATTGAAATATTATTAATTATCGGTTGTAGCAAGCAGAGAAAGCTGATGTACTTCGGATGAATGATTATGAGAAATGAAAAATATCGTCTTCTCCACCTAATCATACAAGGAAAGATTGAGAGGCGAAAAACTCAAGGACGCTGAAAGACATCATGGCTGAAAAACCTACGACAATGGTTTGGCAGAATTACCAAATCTCTGTTCCGAGTTGCAGCATCTAAAGTGAAGGTAGCCATGATGATCGCCGATCTTCGTTAGAAGTGGCACAGAAAGAAGAATCGGTTGTAACGATGCCATATGATTGGATATTCTTAACAATGTGATAAGTCAACGCTCGTTTCAATAGCTTTTCCCTACGGTTAAATGCCTTGCAAACAACCTGCTTCTTTGGACACGTAACAAAATGTGTGCCGTGGATTTCATTGGATACAGAAATTGTATAAACGCAAAAAAATATTATGAAAAATGGATTTTGATACAGGATTGAGTATAGCATTGATATATTATCGGTTATTATCGGTTGTAACAATGCCATATTATCGATTATTCTAAGTCAACGGTCGTTTCAATAGCTTTTCCCCACGGTTAAATGCCTTGCAAACAACACACTACTTTGTGCAGGTAACAAAATAACAAAATGTATGCAGTGGATTTCAATGGATACAGAAAGTCAATGAACGTAAAAAATTATAAGAAAGATCGATTTTATTTAGGATGGAGTATAGCTTTGATATTTTTTAAACCATTTTTTGATTATCAGATTATACTAAGCAACGATCATCGGATTAGAAAATAACTCTTCGTAGTTTGAAGTAATAATGCTTAAATATTCAGTTTTTTTTAAAGGCATAATTTGACAAATATCAATGAGGTTTTACTTTTTCATATGTTTACCAATGTATGTTTAATTACGTAAAAAAATCATTTACATTTCATAAAAAATAACTCTCTGTAGTTTGAAATAAAGATGCCATTATATCAGTTTTTAATGCAAAATATCTTATAATATTAATAATGCATAACATAAAAATAACTCTTTGAAGTTAGAAGATGAAAAACAGGAAATATGGAGGCACAATACGATAAATCACCAAAATATTGAATTTGAAGACTTAAGAAAAATGAGCAATTGTCGTATTTGTATGAAGAGATGAACAGTTGTGAAAGAAGCGAACCATGTCCACAAAAACATAGAAGTTTGGGAATCTCTCCTCTGCATATGTTTAATATGTGATGTGGTGATAATGAAGAAGAATAATTATACTTACGTCATTCGAATTATTATCAACATATTTCAAGCGGATAAAAGTTGAAGATGGATAAGATTTATTATCAAAATAATATTTCAAAAAGTTCACGTTAGTTATGCGATACGTTGCCTTGTAAAATTCCACGTACTCGCGAACATTAAGCACGTATTTCAATCTTTTATCTACGCACTTGTAAGACGCATATTTTCTTTAAAAGTAAATAAGTTTATCACGTACGGGCGTAGGGGCCTTAAAAATGCTTGGATAAGAAAAATAAAATTGATAAACTGTAGTGAGTGGGAGGAATTTTTGTGATACGGAATTGCATATAAAGTTGAACAAATTAGCATAAAATCATATTGGAACAAACGTTGTTTTGAAGTGTGTCACCATGTTCGATCCTGTATTTTATTTGTTCAGAGTGTGTTTAGTGTTAATAGCAGTAAAGGTTTTGCCATCATTCTTGTCATTTATATTTTATTTGTTGTTATTATTGCACATATCACTCACTCCTTTTAACAACGTCATTCATAAAAAAAAAAGATTTTTCAGAAGATCGTTTTTAAAGTTTATAAATATAATGAAATATATTGAAAATAAATATCAAGCCACTTTTTGAACTTTTTACTATGTAACAGAACTTTTAAGGTAAAACCTAAATCTTTTTTCTCTATTTGTAAATTAAAAAATATTAATCAGATTTAAAAAAATAGTTAAACAATATATTTTCTTCAAAATGCAAAAACAATACTTTCTGCCCTGTAGCTGGTAAATATTAAGTTTAAAATATGCCGCTTTTGCTGGGATATAGTACATTTTATAGGCATTCCGAAAACATGCACAACTGAAAATTGTCGATTTTTGATATATGACGTTGTTGAAAGGAGTGAGCGATATGTCATTTTCTTCTTCTTTACGTAACTTGTCTGGTCCCCCCGACGTTGACTATCACTTGTGAGAATGTGTCCCTATTTTACCCAGTCCAAAACGGCTCCGTACTGCTGTCTACTCGTGTATATTATGGAGCCAGGAGATTAGCTTTCATTCGACCCTCGATCTTAACGTTGATGATCAGTTGCAGTAGCTTGTACTTTTGTCTAATATATATATATATATATATATATATATATATATATATATATATATATATATATATATATATATATATATATATATATATATATATATATATATATATATATATATATATATATATATATATATATATATATATATATATATATATATATATATATATATATATATATATATATATATACTTATATATATATATATATTTATATATATCTATATATATATATATATATATATATATATACTATATATATATATATATATATATATATATATATATATATATATATATATATATATATTTATATATATATATTATATATTAAACCATATCTGCTCCTTAAGTGGAGCATATTGAGTCCACAAACTGTCTCCAGGCTTTTCTGTCAGCTACCAACTCCCTTGCACCCTCCCAAGTCAGATCCGCGTCCCGAAGTTCTGACGTAGTTTATCCTCTAATAATAGGTCATAATCCCTGCAAATGTCCAGAATTTCATTCCAGTCTTCAAAAACTTAAATTTACGCATTTTATTTCATTAAATTGTTTTACGCAACATTTTGAGTGTGTCTAAATACTTGTTCACAAATCTGGGTTTTTTTCCACTTAAGAGTTATTTTTACATTTTAACATCTCAACGTAGATGAATAAGAATATGGAAGTCTTGATAAATACTCAGACATTCATATTCTTCTTCATCTATGTTGAGATGTCAAAATGAACTGTTTTTTTATATTTATTATTAAACCATATCCGCTCCCTAGGTGGAGCATATGGAGTCCACAAACTGTCTCCAGGCTTTTCTGTCGGCTGCTAGCTCCCTTGCATCCTCTCAAGTCAGATCCGCGTCCCGAAGTTCTGACGAGAACTGCCGACGAATTGTCAGCAGTGGTCGTGAACCCAATGCCTTGTAAAAGAGGCAAGCTTTTTATTAACCAGATTAATTAATATTTCAGAGCGTTTTGGCTGTTCCTTGTCACCGCCGACGCAATGCACCCTTATTTATTAATGGTGCCGAAGATCATGACCATGACGCTGAAGATGATGATCAAAGCGATAAAAACGATGACCATCCCGAAACCCACGAATATCAGTTGACTGACTCAAAGGATTATTCCATAAAACATCCCTTCATGATTCCTCAATCACTTGACCAATATGGTCCAGCATCAGTTTACGTGCGTCCTGTAAGGAATTTAAAGTATCCTTCCGGTTGGGGAGATAAAAAGGAAATTTCCCCATTGCATGTGATGCCATATCAACCTCATACAGTGCCATGTCTGCCTCGAGCTGTGCCGTGTCAATCTCGTGCAGTGCCGTGTCAATCACGTGCAGTGCCGTGTCAACCTCGTGTAGTGCCGTGTCAGCCTCTTGCAGTGCCATGTCAATCACATGCCGTGCCTTGTCCATCCAAATGAATTCATTAACTCCACGTGAAATATATCCAAAACAGTTATGTTATGAGCTCTCTTCAATTTCACACTTAA
Organism: Brachycentrus maculatus; assembly: GCF_059751285.1. NCBI lineage: Eukaryota > Metazoa > Arthropoda > Insecta > Trichoptera > Brachycentridae > Brachycentrus > Brachycentrus maculatus. Next base: position 1,224,175 of record NW_028280778.1, read on the forward strand.
AAAAATTAAACATATTTTTAAAAAAAAACACATAATGATATTTTATTGAAACATAATTATCAGTAAAATATTACCTTAATAATTCATTTCAATATTTTATTTTCTATTGTTAGCACAACATCTCCCTAAATAAATGCGATCCTTCAGACAAATGTACGGCAAAATGATGTATGATGATGTTCGAATGTTGAAATAAGGAATGAATGCAACGCTGAGATAAGCTTTATCGATAAAATTAAGAACGGTGTGTTGAGCTTGTTTGGACATGTGGAACGTATGACTGAGGAAACAAAGGTCAAAGAAATTAATGAGGTGAGTTTAGTTGGATAAAGAAGCAGAAGAAGACCAAAGAAAGCTTCGATCTAAAAAACGAAAAAAAGATCAGGTATGTCAAATACTTGAAAGCAGCCGGGTCAGGAGTCTAAATAATATTTTATTATCTCTGCCTACCGCTGTGGGAAAACGACGTGATGGTTAGTATGTTACTTGGTTACTTCATCCGCAAGTAAAAAAAAGGGGTTAATATTTTTTTTATTAGATATAAATCACTGGAAAATGATTAGAGATCCTTGTATTTTCATGTCTTCTGCAACTGAACAAATGAATATCCTAAATCCAAATTTAACGTAGAAACTTTGCAAAATATTTACGTTGTACTAATAATTCCCTTTTCCGCACCCCAATGGAGCATAGGGCACTGCTTCATATAAACGCAGTGTTATCTTGATCGTTTACACATGGAGGAAAGGTGATCAGCCCTCCGCTTCAGGTACCAGTCCAGGGTAATATTGAATAAATATTACAGTGAAAAAATCACTTATATTTATTTGACTCCCCCTGGGAATCGAACCCGGGACCTCCAGAACGGTAGCCAAGCATGCTTACCATTACACTACGGAGGCGGGCGTTATACTAACGTAAAGAAAATTTATTTTCATCTTGCATCGAAATAATGACAGGATTAATTGAAACTAAGGAAAAGATTGTAAAAACTTTTTTTCCATTTGGCTTAAATCCCCCTTTTTGGAATTCCTTTGCTACGGCGACTTTCATCGTGGAAGTTCTGGAAGTAAGAAAAAAGAGGAAACAAAACCCTAAGAATCTTCATTCCCGCCCGTCTTTATCGAGTTTATTTGGTTTTTTTCTTTGGAACTTTGCGATGAAAGAAACCACAAAATTTTTCTTACTCGGATAGTTTAGTTAGATACAACAAAGTTTAAACAATATAAAACTGCCTCAAATTACAGTATTGAGGTAGAGCTTTATACAATAGATAATTTAAGTATCAACCATGACCGATTGAATAATCAAGAATTTCAAATATGTACATAAAAAATGTATGTCATTTAAAACATCTGGTGAAAATCATACCATAACTATATGTGGAGATTATTTATCAGATGCCAAACGAAAATTGTCAATATAATTGATAGTGTTTAGTCAAAGATTCAATGGAATGAAATGGAATTTAAACGAAATTGACATTTCGAATACTAGAATCATGGGTGTCTTTTTTGATGTGAATATGTTGACGATTTAGATATCATTTTTGGAATAAAGAGTTTAAATTATTTTGCGTTGTGACCCTTTGGCATGTAACCAGCGATAAATTAAGTACCTGAAATACATATGACTCACTCCTTTCAACAACGTCAAAAAAACTTGATTTTTCAGGAGATCGTTCAAGAGAACGTTTAAAAATATAATACAATGCAATAAAAATAAATATCAAGCCATTTATTGAACCTTTAACAGTGCGACAGATCTTTTAAGGTAAAACCTGAAGGTTTTTTCTCCATTTGAAAAATATTTAGTACACATTTTAAATAATAATTAAACAATACATTTTCTTCAAAATGCAAAAACAACACTTTTTGCCCTGTGACGGGTAAATATTAAGTTTAAAATATGCCGCTTTTGCTGGGATATATACAGTACATTTTCTGGACATCCCGAGAACATGCACAACTAAAAATTGACGATTTTTGATTTTTGACGTTGTTGAAAGGAGAGAGCGATATGATAACTCTGAATTTCATAGTGTGCAAACAATAAGTGAACATAGAAGCGTAGAAACTAGATAAAATAATACCCAAGAATATCTCTAGATTTGATAACGGAGATTTGATACAGAAACCGTTTGTGGTTCAATATTGTACGGAGTTTAGAAGTTTAATATGGACAAGAACCATCCGCACCATGATTCCATTTGAATGACTTTACGTGTAGACACTAGACTACAGCTTCAAGCACCTACATGTTTCTACAGTATCTACAGTAGACCAATACAGTATACAGAGCGATTCGAACGATTTTCTAGTCGACTGACGACTCATTTGGCGCATGGTTTGCCGTGAAACTTTATAACAGTCAATCTGACGTATAACGTCGTATGCCAATAGCCGATATACGATTAAAATACTTGTTAATAAACATTACTTCTACTAACATTTTGTGTATTTGAGAATAGTCTATACACACCCCTACGTAAGACGAACGATTCGTTGTCTATTATTTTTCTTTATTAGACCAATATTATAAATATAATATGGTGTGTTGAGATGGTTTGGACATGTGGAGCGTATGAGTGAAGAAAGAACGGTTAAACAAATTTATGAGGCGAATGTAGTTGCAAAAAGAAGTAGAGGACGACCGAGGAAAACTTGGCACAATCAGGTATGTCAAATACTTGAAAGCGGCCGGGTCAGAAGTCGTAATGATCGTCGGGTTGTATGAGGAGATGCATGAATGTAGAAGAGGCAAAGAATGTTTGCAAAGACAGAGTGGTGTGGCGTTTGATTCTCTCTGCCTACCCTGCGGGGAAGCGGCGTGATGGTTAGTTAGTTTTTAGTTTTTATATTATAAATAAATACTAGTATTAAGCATTACAATGACTGTTTATTGTCAGCGTGAATGCTAATCAATTTGATAAATCATCCGGAGAGTAAATTATAAAGTGTCTAATTTTTTTTTTAATTCGTCACTTTTTTTTTAACCAAGAATCTGGAAAGCATAATTTGATAAAATGTAACATTTGATAAGAACCATCTTTAAACAATATGACGACAGTAAATATGAGTACATTTTTTCAAAATGCAGAGTGAGCAAGATAATTACATACAACGTTTAAATACGTGTATTGAAAATGCCATTTTAATAGTTTTTTCCAATTTGTTTTCCATTACATTCAACAAAATTTATGTATTACGTGGAAACTTTTACCTTAAGTTATATTAGACGTTATCAAATGAATGAAAAAAAAATCTTGTAAATTTAACAGAAAACTTTGCGAATAAAAGTTTTATATTATTTTTTTAAATATACTGCAGTAAAAATAATATAATTAGCAAACTTATTTAAATTTGAATAAAAATAATGTAAATGTATTTCAGCGCACTGAGATTTAACAAGCTTTATGTCGGAATTTGAGTGTCAAAGAGCAATTTGTTTTTTTAGAGTCACCGCCGAAAGTCTCGCCTTTTAATTCCAAATAAATTGCTTTGAGTTCAAAGCTGCATAAAGGCTCGATGGCAGAAGGCAATGCTTTTAGCACTGAGCTTTCAGCGGTAACTAAGTTCTGTAGAGACTGGTAAGCTGACGTCTAACGGAGGTTTGAATACCCACTCGACTTGTCGAGGGTTACTGCTTCGGTGGTTAGATGATTAGGGTTAACAGTCAGTTATACATCAGACTGAGAGAATCAATCACATTCTCGACATGAAAATAATGTTTTTTTAAAACCAAAACTCATAAAAATATTGAGACAAATGCCGGTCAAAATATCCTTTGAAGTACAATAAAATTATCTTTGGAAAATACGAAAATACGCTAACAAATCGACATACTGTACATCCATATAACTTGTTAATTAACTTTTACGGCAGATTTGTTTAATTAATGTTGATTTAAAACCATTTATCACGTCAATGGAATTTATTTTTCTTGTATTAACGAATGTTCAGTTCCTTTCATACATTATATGTTCAAATTTGCCTTCACTTTTAAAGATACGGACAAACAGGGTTTTTTGTTATTATTGACCTTCCAATAAAACAATTTACATTTAAAAAAAAATATATTATTTGTATACATTTATTTAAATCATAATTTATGCATATTTAGAACTTTTTTTTTCAGAGACCCACCAAGTTACCTTGTGTGTCTTGTCGGTGGAGTTCTTTTTAATACATTTTTATTGTTTTAAACGATTTTAACTAATATATACACACAAAAGAGAAAAAAATTAAGAACATAAACATTTTACAATTTTCATAAAATAAACTCTTGATCATTTACCCATTCCTTTATTTTGCCTTTGTTCCATATTTTATTTTGACCTCTAACCTCCGTCGGCAGCAAATAAAAAATGTTCGGAACGATATATTGCAGTGTTTATTGTCAATTCTTGGGACTATCAAACCTTTAATATTTCTTGCCCTGATTTGTGGTTAAACAATGTGTTAACAACATAAGTAATTATTAACTAAGGAAATGTTTTACACTGTATAAATGTACATTTAATTTAAATTTATTTAAATGCTAACGGGCCACAACGCAAAAAAACTCTTTACTCCAAAAATGGTATCTAAATCGTCAAAATGTTCATATTCGAAAAAGACACCCATGATTCTAGCGTTAGAAATGTCCACAAACGTGCTTGTCAAAGCCGGTTGAAAAAAGTAAAAAAATAAATGTGGTTAAAAACAAAATTGGAGTTTTATTTTACAAAATATTAAAATATTAAAATTAAAAAAAGAGAAATATTTGTGTTTTTATTATTACCACAAATATTTCAATTTCATATTATTTCAGTGAGCCTAAGCGACTCATTATTAGAAAAAGGTATAAAATTGTGCTAGAGAGGGTTTGAACCGAGAAACTCTGACTTAAGAGTCCGCGACACTATCCACGAGACCACAAACCGACACCACGACAACACGACGTTGGAGTTTTGTTTTACAAAATATTAAATTATTACAAAATATTTTTTTTAACGCTCACCTATTTCAATAAAAACCCATTTGTTGGTCTGCCTGCTTAAGTCTGTGTTTGTTCGCCTCCATAGTGTAATGGTCAGTAGGTACGCTCGGCTACCGTACTGAAGGTCCCGGGTTCGATTCCCAGGGGGGGTCAAGTAAATATAAGTGATTTTTTCACTATAATATTTATTCAATATACCTGGACTGGTACCTGAAACAGAGAGCTGATCACCTCTCCTTCATGTGTTAATGGTCAAGATAAAACTGCGTTTATGATACAGTGCACTATGCACCATTAGGGTGATGAGGGTTTGAAGAAGAATAAGCTAATATACTAATTGGCTGTATAAGTGTCTTTTTTCCTTCTCAGAAATATATTTATATACGTCTCATTCAATTAATTAACTAATAAAATGGAAATGGATTAAGAGTCCAGACTAATATTGTGATTTCCATAATGGCAAATCTAGTTACCTTAAGCCAGGAGCTAGGTGGAACTGCCATTAGGTATAACAAATACAATTCTGTGCTGAAACACGTCGAACAATCATCCCATCAGAACACACCTCAGGGGAGTCAGGTCCCATCAAGTGATTAAGCTCTAGGCTTTGATTAAGCTGTATTATGAGTGACATTATTGATTAACGCTGAGCCATGGCTCGATAAAAGGATATTCTCTATACCAGGGGTGCCTAACTGTATCTTTTCTTCAATCATTGTTCTTAAATATTTTCTTTTGATTTTTTTTATAATTAAATACAAAACATAATTTAAAAATTATATAATAAAATAACAACCAAAGAGTGTTTTTCACATATATTTTATTTGACCTGTGAATAGGTTTTGTCGTTATATCAGATATCATCAGATAAGGTCTGATGAAGTCAGTAACCATGAATCTGGTCAAATAAAATACACGTAGACAAAATTACATTTAGTTTATTTAAGCATTTTTAATCTATTCATATTTCTGAAATCTATTGTATTCTGTCCAGTGCCGCTTAAAATAAACCTAAAATAAAATACACACCCACACACAGGCCATGCCATTTTGGGATTTTTTGTTGTTGTATTAATTTAATAAATTTTTTTGTACTTGTAATTATGTATAAAAATACTGTAGTTGATTTGATTTGTTGACGACATTTGCAATAGACAATGCGACATTTTAGGGAGAATCTCATCGCACCCAGCTTAATGTGTTTATTCAATTCAACGATACATAATGTATTTGTGAATTTTGTTCAGAGCCTTTGTCGTGTCAACGAAATAACTGATTTGTATTGATAGTGCAGAGGATTTTCACTTGTCAACCTGAAAAGCACTGAAATTTGTTGAAAAAGCTGTCTGATGTGCTGAAATGGATTAATAGTTGTGCTTTAAATTTACGAATATCCAATACGAAAATAAGAAAAATCGAATATCTTATTTAATTTCATTAAAATGGAGATCACTGCATTGTATTTTCAGAGATATTTTTAAACCATAAATTATTCACTTTCATTCAATGCTGTTTATACATTTTTCTTTATTTTTACCCTTATCTACATCCAATAGTGCATAGGGCACTGTAATGGATCCAAGTTTTAAATAATATACAAGTTCCAAAAATAAAACCAATGTGGATGTTTAATAATGAAAAAGAATACTAAACTTTACATCAGTGTACAAAGTTATCACTCAAGCTAGCAAATTCCAGGTCGTAAGCCCAGGATATTCAGACAAACACATTCTTTCAATAAAAAAAATGTTTTATTTCAAGCTGAGACACATTTCATATTGATATAACATCCGTAAGTTGAATAATACAGAACCTTATTGAATTTTTCCTGTTTTAATATTTATATTTTATAACTTATATTATATGAGTTTAATGGTTTCTTAAATACATCGAATGTTTCAAAACAAAAATTTTAATCGATAAATGAAAAATAGTTTAAGGTTTTATCGTGTTTATTTAAATCTTTTTAATACAAATAATACAATTTAATACAATTTAAATCATTTAAAATGGATTAACTTCCGCATTTTAAAATTATAAGCTTTGGGAGATAAAAAAACTTGTTTTTACTTGACATGGTTTTGGTTTAATATGAATCTGTGCATCTTCAAAGAATCCACATTGCCATTCCATTCATTTGTAGTCTCTGCTGTAGGAAAAATAAGGCTGCCGCATAAGCAACATAGAAAACTGGTGAAAATGCAACGAGAAGTTTGTCAGGGAAAGATAAATAGTTTCATGAAAACATCTGAATACAACGGGATTGCCTTAAGCGCTGTCATTGAACAAACAATAAAGAAAAAGTTAGAGGGCATGTGTTTATATATATGTTATATCCAATATGGTATTGTTATGATAATATTCAGATACGTATGAATACATATATGTATATATGTATATATATATATATATATATATATATATATATATATATATATATATATATATATATATATATATATATATATATATATATATATATATATATATATATATATATATATTTATATATATATATATATATATATATATATATATATATATATATATATATATATATATATATATATACATAAATATATATATATATATATATATATATATATATATATATATATATATATGTATATATATATGTAAACCCTTATCCCCAATGGTGCATAGGGCTCTGCGTCATATAAACGCAGTGTTATCTTGATCGATTAACACATGAAGGAAAGGTGATCAGCCCTCCGCTTCAGGTACACCAGTCCAGAGTAATATTGAATAAATATGACAGTGAAAAAATCACTTTTATTTATTTTACCCCCCTTGGGAATCGAACCCGGGACCTCCAGAACGGTAGCCGAGCGTGCTGACCATTACACTACGGAGGCGGACAAAGTATGTATACAAATATTAAAATATAGTAATCTCTACAATTTTTTATAATACTTCTATTCTTTTTCAGAAAACATGATTCGTTTTATTTTCATTACCCGTTTTGAAGCACTTTGTGTTTTTCAGGTAACAGTATTGCCAGATATTTCGGAAATAAATATTCCCTTTAAAATGGTTCATACGTCATCTTGAAAAACTACAAAGTTTTTGCACTGTATGTGGCCTACCTGTTTTGAATCCTTTGTACAGCCTCATGGTCTGGAGTAATGAGAGAAATCCTCAGACAGAGAAAGCGTGCGGGGCGCAGACTTGTCAATGAATGATACGTACAGCAACGAGATTCAAAAGATCTCTATGTACGTGCAATATTATTTAGTTTTTATTTCACAGAGCATTTCACTTGGGGCAAAATAACGTTTTGGACTTATGAACGTCAAACAACAAAATAATTTATAGTTTTTTCCTATTATTTTATGACATCTCATCAAAGACGAAGAAGAATATGGAAGTCTGGGCATTTACGGGGCTGACGACCGTCATAGGCTGGTTTAAGTTATAACTTTACACACGTATAACATTTACCAATTCTACCCATTTTTGACAACCATACTACTCAAATTCTTGGAAGTTCTATATATATTTATATATATATATATATATATATATATATATATATATATATATATATATATATATATATATATATATATATAAACATATATATATATATATATATATATATATATATATATATATAAATATATGTATATATATATATATATATATATATATATATATATATATATATATATATATATATATATATATATATATATATATATATATATATATATATATATATATATATATATATATATATATATATATATATATATATATATATATATATATATATATATATATATATATATATATATATATATATATATATATATAATATATATATATATATGAATCAATTTTGAAACATTGTTCTTGAATCACTAGAACTTTACTAGAGACATCTATTGGTGAGATGTTATAAATATAATTTGCCTATTCGCTAATTTGCTTATTTGTTTATTTACTCTTTTTCTCATTTGCCGATTTGCTCATTTGCATATTTGGCTCATCGGCTGCTATGTTTGAGGTTCAAGTCTCAAGAATTAGGGTACATTTGTAAATGTACACTGTAAATATAATACAAAATATAGTATAGTGTGTATCGATGGACATCTAACGGATACAGCTAAAAGAGATTTCATGCATTTTGTATGCTAGGTGCATTTAATCGTCAAACAGATTTGAATATTTGCTTACTTTAAATACGTTCTCTAGTACCAACTCTTGGCAGTTGCAACGTAACAATTACATTTGGAATTAATTTAATCCTGGCAAACAGTATAAATGTTTGTACCCTGCGATGCATGCTATTTACTGGGGGAATTATGTTCCCATATTGTGCAGTCACCTGATACTAGCACCACCTGTTAACACGTACGCGTACAATGTGAGTTTCGCGAAAAATTTACACACGAACGACTTTTAGTTTTCATCCCGTGCATATTAATTCTAACAAATTTTCAAGTAAAATACATATTTTTTTGCAATGAATAATGTATTAATGATTTGTAATTGTGAATTTTTTAAATATGTATCAATGTGAAATCATTAATTTTTATGTAGGTTTTTACTTTGTTATACCACTTTAAGAAGTGATATTTTATTTTATTAAAAAAGAGAAAATTTTGTTTTTTTATTAGTAACACAAATATTTCAACTTCAAACAACATATTTCTCTGAGCCTTAGCGGCTCATTATTAGAAATAGGTATCAAATTGTGGTAGAGTGGTTTCGAACCGAGAAACTCTGACTTGAGCCCGCGACACTAACCACGGGACCACAACCCGATACACATTTAAAATGAATAGATATTAAAACAACGATTTTGTGTACCTATCGTATAGTTAAATTAATATTCATCAGTCATACTTAGACAACTAACTAACTAACGAGAGAATAGAACGCCATACTTTGAAAACAATCTTCCACATTCATGCATCTTCTCATACATTCTTCTTCATCTTTCAATTCTTATCTGCACCCAATGGTGCATTACATCGTATTGACGCGTGCTATTTTGACAAGTGTTATCTTGATCGTTACTTATATGAAAGCAAGGCACCAATAATAATAATATAATAGCAAGCATTACATCCGCGCTTCACGGACAAGGGCGGGGCTAATCAAATAAATATTAAGTGTGAAATCTCACCCCCCTGGGAATCGAAACCGGGACTTCCAGCACGGTTACTAAACACGCTAACCATTACACTACAGAGGAGGCTTCTCATACATACCTGCCTAATATTCTGACTCCTGACGTGACCACCTTCATCATTCCAGTATTTTCTTGGCCTTCCTTTGCTTATTTTGCTAACCAAATTCGCCTCATAAATTTGTTATACAATTCTGCTAATCAATTAATAAATCCACTTTTTTAGTTACTTATGTCGGTGTGTAAAATAAATACACAGTTGTTATATTTGATCTCTATTAATTTGAATTATAATTACAATTATATATTCATAAGTTATTCATATTATTTGCTCTGAATACAAGCATTTTTTTATACCTGGAAAAGGGCAGAACATCCTTTCTTGATAAACAGATTTTTGAAGGGCAATGGCTTAAACTTAACCTCAATACATGCAATGCAAAAATTTCTTGACAGCTGCTGTCAAATTTAATGGTTTTATTTTATGTATTGTTTCGGCATTAACTTTGTGGTAAGACATGTTACAATGATTAAAAAAAACATTTGAATTTTATTAAAGACTACATGTTTCAGAAGTTAAACTTCCATCATTCAGGTCTGTATAATAACTTCTGAAACATGTAGTCTTTAATAAAATTCAAGTGGTAAAAAACAAGTGTTTTCTTTAATCATTGATTAATGGTTTTAGATAGTTGTTTAACACAGTTTAAATATTTTCAAAGAACAATGAAATAAAATGTATTTAAACAGTGCGCTTTATATTTTATTTCTTTCCAATTAACCAGACTGAGCCAAAAAATACGTGGCCGGATACAGCTTTAACAAAATGAAAAATTAAAAAAAAAGGAAACCGATTTTTGTTCCAGAAATTCTTGGCCGTTTTTCATTGATTTGGATGAAATGATAAGAAATGTCAAGGATAATGTTATTTACTAGGACATTTAAACCCTGAGGATTACAAAAAAAGCTCTCCAGGATATCAATGGCTAAAGTTTTAATATTTTTTTAGCAGAAGAAGTAAAATATATGATTCTTATTTTAGGGAAATTTCTTACTTAATAAAGAACGTAATAAATTAAGCAATCTAAGAAAGACTAAATTCATAAACAAAGTTTTTAAGTAAAATATAAATGAAAATACATTTTTTTTGTTAAAAATCTTGAATCTCCTAAGTTGTTCCATGGTAAAAAACCATCTATAAAAAATTCACAAAATCCTAAAATACTTATTCACATTTTTTATTATTATAATTAGTAATATAAAATCTGGATTCCAAAAAAAAATAGATTATCTGAATAAAAAAATATTAAAAGGTTTATGATATTAACAAAATATTGTTTGTACATACATTGTAACTCAGGTAAACTAAATATTCTATATCAGTGAAAATACTGGCCATATCTGAAAACAAGGTTGATAGAACAAATACTTTCCGGATGAATAAATTTTATACCTTTATTCGGGTAAAAATACAGGTCAAACGACAAAAGCATAAAAGCCGAAAGGATTTTAAATTTGTATGTAAAAATTATCATAATAACTTCAGCCTTCTTCTTGTGTCCTGTACTGAACAAAGGCCTCATTCTTGGACTTCCGCAGTTGTCTGTTGGACGCAACTTTTTTCCATTGCGGGCCCACCACTTTTTTAATGTCATCGGACCATTTTTTCTGGGGCCTACCCAAGCTTCTGCGCCCTGTTCGAGGCCTCCAGTCAAGCACCTTTCGTCCATCTATCCTCATGTCCGTTCTGGAGGTCCCGGGTTCGATTCCCAAGGGGGGTTAAATAAATTTACGTGATTTATTCACTGTTATATTTATTCAATATTAACATGGACTGGTACCTGAAGCGGAGGGCTGATCACCTTTCCTTCATGTGTGAACGATCAAGATAACACTGCGTTTATATGACACAGTGCCCTATGCACCATTGGGGTGCGGATAAAGGTTTTATTATTATTATTATTATCCTCATGACCTGCCCAGTTCTACTTTTGTTTCGCGATTCTTTGAGTCACATTTGTTACCTTGGTTTTATCCCTTATCCAAACATTAATTTTTTGTTCCTTAAGGGATATGTTTAGCCTCCTTCTCTCCATTGGTTTTATTTTAAAGTTATTTATAATTCGTTTTGTTATTATAAAAGTCTCGAATATGTGAGCACTTGGAGTATACATGCATTGAATGTTTTCTTATTCAGATGAATGGGAACGTATGGGATTTTAGGACATTTGATAATTTACCAAATGCAGCCCATCATAAAGCTCTTCGTCTTTCCAGTTCGGCTTCCATATTATCCCTTCCTAAGTTAATATTGTGACCCAAATAGACATTGGTCTCATTTTTTCCAACTTTGACTCAACTCAATTATATTAATAATTCAGGGTAATTCATTTTTATAATATAAGAATAACCGAGGTAACAACTCCTATTCTTATGAATTAAGCAACAGAGCTAGTAACACACAAGTGTCTTAATAAATTACGCAAAATATGCGTTAACAGTTTGCTTCTAAACGGTACGTTAACATAATCACACGAAATTCTATTGTTCACGGTATTGTAATTTCTGCTCCAAGCTGTCGGGTACTTCACAAAATACATTGTATGAACGTAAACATACCCCTACGCAATGAATTTACATAACAGGGCTAAGCGAGCCGTTGTTGGTTTGATATATAGCCATAAAAAGGTAATTTTAAAACGTTTCATTGACAAACGTGAGCAATCAACATGGTTTCAATAAATTTAATAAAATAAACAAAGGTCCAGGTATCTTCCATTCGTATTTTATTTTTTACGTGGTTCTGTTGGTACGTGTTTTGACCTACAATTCTGAAATTAACAATTGAACATCTGTCTGTACCGAATCTGTTATCTAAAGGTTTCTAGGTCGTGTGAATATAATCTTGTCAAATTTGTTCATAAAGGGAGATTTTTTTCATTGCTAAAACTTGCATCATAAGCTCTGCTTTCAAATTATGTATGTGTTTAATAAAGAATAGCTTTATTATTATTAAAAGGAGTAAAAGTTTATTATTTTATTAACACATTTATGCACAATGGTTTGATGTCACGTTATTTAATCAATAAATCAGCATTTCTAAGCTTTGCGAAAGAATGCGAGTGCAGAAAGCTATGTGATCGATTTTACAATAATGCATTTCTCACAAAATTGGTATAATTCTATTATCATTTTTTTTAAATAATTCAGTTATTGTTATAAAAACATAATGTAGTTCATAACTTTTGTATGTTTTTTAATTAATCATCACATGCAATTTTTTTTTAATTTTTGAGAAATTTGTAAATCGTAGTCATATAGGAGAAAGTGACCAAGCGCATTTTTTTTTAGAATAACGTGATCATTGACTATTTGATATCTTACTAGCTTAATTTTGCCCTGAAAAAATCTCAAAGGATTTTAAACTTGGAAGTATAATATATTGATTTGTTCAAAATGACTAACTGCATTGATGTTTATTTTCTTGCCAGCAAAAGTGACTTCAATGGCCCTCCTGAATATTTTACGTTTCGTTTGTTGGTCACTTTCTCCTGTACGACTACGATTTGATTAATAAAATCTGCAATTTTATTACTACCGCGAAGACAGTGAAATGCAAAGGGGTGTAAGACATACATAATCCAAAGACAAAAAAAGGGGTCTAAGACATACATAAAATAAAGGGGTGTAAGACATACATAATCAAAGGGGTGTAAGACATACATACATAATCCAGTGAAAAAGTGTTAATGGAATGAAAACCCCTTATCTAATCGCAACATACCTTAAAGTTTTTGAAGAACTGAAGAATAAGAAATGTGATTTTATGCGAGTTATCACAAAATCTAGCTCAAAATCAGGATGCTTTTAGAAATAAACTAAATATCTTCATATTTTATGTATCCGTTTCTCGGCAGTTTGGTGGTAAAGTATGGATCAAGATTACGCAAGAATGTTGTGAAAATATATATTCCTTGTAGCGAAGGAAGTATTATGATTTAAAAACATAATTGAAAGAGATTTATTGCTCTGATAACGTCAATTTCCCCTTCATAAAACAGCCCTAGGACAATAAAGGCGCCACACAAAAAGGCTGCACACCCTGGCGGTCCCTCTCCTTACTGTTGAGGGTGAAACAATGGATGACACGCGCAGAACAAATCAGTAAATCGTATAAATAAATAAAAGAAATATCACCCCTTTATTTACAAACAAAAAAAAAAACAAATAAGGATTTGTCATTTTATTTCTTGATTATATTGTTTTCTAAATATATTACAACCTTACTCTTTTTATGTGCTTTAATTTTGACTAGTAATTTCATTAGACTTTTAATTAGTAGCTTTTAACATAAATAGTCAGGTCATCAATAGTTTGGTAAAGGAAAGGCTATTGAGATGTATGGGCACAAAGGACGTAGAGAACCTGAACATATCATAAACCAGGCGATTGCCATGGATCTTTCTTAAAAGACATCTAGAGGAAGACCCAACAATTATGAATGCTACAGCAAGATAACATGATTGTAAGGCATAGCCTAGGAGACGTTGTATGAAAGAAAGACCTATAACCTGAGGACGAGGAGAGCTGACCCCAACAGTCTTCAAAGACGATTAATTGGGATGGAGCCAGGAAGAAGAAGGTTTTAACATGAATGAAGCAGGTCATAATGAAGAGCATGACAAATTATATTAAGACATTTGATTATGAAAAATATATATATATATAAACCGTAGAGAAAAAGCAGTATTTAAGTTAAATATTAATTTTTAAAAAAAAATTTTTTTTTTGAAATTTTAAGCATTGTTAACTTTGTGGTATGGTAATAAAAAGCACTCATTATCATTTGTCGATTGAGACATTATGTAATACCACTTTTTTTTAAGTAGTATTACACCACGTGAATGATGAATGATAAGGAGAGTGTTAATGTTAAAATATAAATAATAATTAAACAATAATAAAACAGAATAAATTCCACTATTTTATATTATTTACTTGAAGCATGTAAATTGCTTTTATTAGTTTCCGAAGTATACCATAGTTGTCTTCTTTTGAAATCAATGTGATGGACGAAAGAAAATATTTACCAAATTGATATTTTTCTAGATTAAATTCCTTTCGAGATGAATACATAATATTTACGATCGTTTATTAGGAAAGCACAATTTTCATTTCGCCAAAAAAGATACTTTATTATTTGTAATTCCAGTCAGTGCGCATTGGGTTCGTTCAGAAAATAAATATCAAATATTGTATAGCAATAAAGGGAAAAAATTGGCTATTCTCCGTAATAGCTTTATGTTCCAAAATTTGGTCGGGAACAGCCAGGGGCGAGCGAAGTAATTTGCTGAGACGATCAAATAAAAATAAGATTACTGGGGCCAGGGAACACGAACCCATAGTACACGGAATCTTTTAAAACACTTTATTATATTCAAATGACGCCGTAAAAGGTTTAAAAACATTTCCAGTGTGATAATGACTGAAGTGAAGCTTTTTTCTTACCGCCAATTAAAACATCCGACGCTCGTTAGATCTTTTTTTCATATCAAAATGGCCCTTCAAGAGAATTTTCTTATTATATAATATCAAAGGTTTTTGTAAACCCTCCATGATTTTCTTTGTCTAATATGAAATTTCGTTCCCTTTCTAGCAGTAACAATGTCAAATAATGGAGGTATTATGGAAAAAATAGATTAAATGGCACATCTCGTTTGCTTCAAACTCATAAATAATGCTATATAATCGTAAAATTGGAAAGAAAATAATATTTTAATGTTTGAAAAATGATTTAGATAAATTGGCGAGTATGTATGAGATGATTGAATATGAAAGAGGCAAAGAATATTTGAAAAGACTGAGTAGTGTGGCGTTCCTTTCTCTCTGCCTACCCTAGAGAGAAATTTGATTGATGGCTATATAGTAACTTGTATAACCGTTAATTATTTTATCAAAATCTTTGATTTAAAAATAAATAATGATGTTGCCATATCGTTGTTTTATCGATAAAGTTTAAACAAAAAAATGCTTACTACATATGTGGATTGTTTAAAAGGAAATACAAAAAAATCTCAATAATACTTAAAATTATTGCTTATATAAAATCTACAAAAAAACGTTTTACATATCAATCAAATGGTACACGCAGATATAAGAAGTATTTAATTTTTTAATAAATTTTACAAATCTGACTGAAGAAACGAGAGAAAATTCAACGAAACGAATAAATAACGTCGTTAAACTTAGTTATTACCCGACCATTGAAGTAACGCTCTTTGCGGCAATTCAACCACTCGAATTTCTTTCGCTCTACACGAGTCTAGAAAATACTATAAATATGATTTACATTCTCGCTTCAGAAATTCGGAAAGGCTTGAGTTTTCACCATACTCCAGCCTTGTCGTTATTTACCCTTCAAATTGAAGCCCCTGGCCTTCAAACCGGATACGGGAATACGCCATGTTTTTTTATCAACCGGAAGAGCCAAAAAGCATGAAAGCTCCGAAATTTATTGTTCGCGTTAACGGTAAGGGATGCTATTGACGACCTGAATTCGAATTTTTGTTTATTGCGATTGAAATGTAGCCCCATTTCAGCGATCACGGATTGAGTAATTTATGTTTTCAGTGTTATTGATGTCATTGCATTCTGTTTACGTTTTTTCTTTTGTCGTTTAATATATCGAATTTATACACAATTTAAACCAGTTTCCCGGAGAAACGAAATATCTTTTTTCTTAGTCTTCAATGCAGTACAAAAAGCACCGTGGTGTAGTTGAGTTGACAATTGACTACGAAAATGTTTTTCCTGGTTCGATCTGATCGCGCACAAATGCACTAATTTCAATAACGATGAGAGATGGTTTAAACAAACTTTTTTATGTTTTATTTTGACTTTTTTCTACAATCACTACTAAAATATATTTAGATATTTATAAGTACCATGCAAAGAAGTAAAAAAGATGATATCGGTATATCATTTTTTTCATGCATTTTCGTATCATTTTTCATATATTGTATGATATAAATTTTGCATGCCATTTAAATCTTAGAGGCATGCACGTTTCACCTCAATGGTTTGAATTTTTTTTAAGAACTCTGAAAAACCATTTGCAAAGAAAAAAAAACAGTTTTGTCTATCGTATTTATCTTTAATAAATTCTCCTGGAATGTTTTTAGTTATTATCCTTGTACTCTAAGGTATTGATGTGTATACTCTAACATATATTTTATATTATATAAATTTATTCAAAACAAAAACATTTAATAGAGATAAAATAAAAAGGTAAATGAATAATAAAATGAAGCAGCAATTTTCATGATGGTAACATAAACTTTCCATAACACCACCAAAATGCAGTTTGCAGACTACTTGCAACATGAAGCTTTTCATGCTTTCCGAAATTTTATTAGAACGTTACACGGAATCAGAATGGAATCACAACTATTGGATTGAATCGTTCAAAGTATTCAATGGAAATTCTTACGATTGCTTCACAATATTCTAACATCCATTTCCTATTGCATTATCAGTTACATTTAGTTTAATATAAACTTTTTATATCGTTTTTTTTTCAAATTATTTCATGAATTCACTACGGTACGTATGGGGTAAACAATCGTGAATCCAATATGTCAAATACTCAGAAAAGACAAATTTAACCCCATAAAAGGGTTGTGACTAAGATTTTTTGTCTTTATATTAACAACGGCAGAAAAAATGTGATTTGTAAATTTTGAAGTTAATATATGGAAATGTTCTTATGGGTATTATAATGAATTTTTTTAAAACAGATAACATTAATTCTGTGTTTATTCTCGGTGTTTATTGTGAACAAATTAAAGGTGGTTTTATAATACCGTTGCATAAATTTGATATTCAAAACATGAGATTTTTTTTTCATTTAAACTATGGAAGAATCCTTTCGGACAGAGTTTGGGTGTCACGCTCCGTTATTTTCTTCATGCGCTGCGGTCGGATCGGATATGATAATAACTTCAGATGTAGTCGCTTTGCATCATAAATAAGTGCGCCGCATCAGCGCCATCGCTGGTGGGGGCGCCGGGCGCCAACAAGGCGCTGAATACAAGTGGGTAAGAAGTATAGTGGTCGGGCTAGGAACTTTCCTTTTAAGGGTAGGCGTACCAATATTATTGAACATTGACCATATTATGAAGAGATGAAATATTGGTGTTTGAAAATAAACCACATGAGAAGGTTCTTAATCGTGAAATTAAACTAGACTTTAAAACCCACTGACCAAAATTGCTATCTCTGTAATATAATATTTCAAAGTACAATTCATTATTGAGTTGACTTTATTATTACAATAAATATTAATATTTCCAAATATAAATATTTCAAAATACAATTCATTATTGAGTATACTTTATTATTATACGTATTTATCAATACTTTTTAAACTAGAAATTGTGAAAAATCTAATAACTTTTCATGTTAGTTTACTTCGTAAAATAACGTTATTTTAAGAATCCTAATTAATTAAAAAAAAACATACACTGAATAGTTTGTCGACGTTGAAGCAGTTACTAAATCATTTCTCAAAATTAATAAATGCTTGAAATACTTTGAAATATACACAGATATATTTTTTTAAATCTTAGTATTTAATATCAATCTTTTTTTATTTTCTGATTTAACGCTATTTGCTTTTTTTAAATCTTGGAATGGATTTGTATTTACATAAAAATGTACTGTTTCCTATAATGCTTCCGTAATAAAACATTTATTAAACATCGTTTTGTAGTCTAATCTAAAATCAAACTTATATATTTTCACTACGAGCAAGGTTTGTTAAACTGTCCAAAAATTATTAATTTACCCTACGTAAAGCAACCTTTATCACAAGAACACTACATAATTAAATGTTTGTATAAAAATAATGGAAATATAAAAATAATACAGTAAAATTACATTATTATTTACAAAAGAGAATTTCCAGTCAGAACTGAAGCAAAAAGACAAAAAGCTACATCTTCAATTATTTATTTATTATGTTTTTATTTTTATTTTTACCAATTAAATACTGTTTTATATGAGGGTTGAATATATGTTACCTTGTGGCTCTAAGTTCAAACGAATACAAATTTAATTGTACTAAATAACACTGTTTTCGTGAAATTTTCCGACCCTTTATAAGGAAGGTACTTATTAAATTTATATAAACGGATATTGTTTAGTCGTTAAACAAATATTTGTTTTTCAGTATAATGTTTTAACAAAGTTTCTTCCTTTGAATTTTAGTAAATATTTCGCAATAATTAAATTTTCACTTCTGAGGATCATACTCCATACTTGTAAGATATATTATTTTAGGATACAAAATGCGTTGAAAATTTCTGAAATTCGAGAAAATCAGTTTTGAATCTATACACCATTTGTTCACATAAAAAATATTAAAAATAAATTATTTAAAAAATAATTATAAAAATTCGTTTGAAATTTTAATTCAGACGGTAAGAAATATTTACAGATTGCTATAAAATTTAGTCACAAAATTGCCATAAGTATTATAGTTTATTATCCTAAAAAGGGTGAATTTCGATAACTTACTATCTTATCATCATGCCGCATTCACGCGGGAGTAGGTAGAAAGAAAAGAATGCCACACCAATCTACCTTTGCTAACAATCTTCACCGATTCCACATTCATGTATCTCCTCATACATACCCGCCGATTATTTCTCGAAATACTTGATGATATTCAAAAGTACATTTCTGTTATTTTTTGTCATAACTTAAAAAAGAGGTCTCCACTCTAAACCAGACAAAATTTTAATAAATTTACCACATATCGCTCACTCCTTTCAACAACGTCAAATATCAAAAAACTTCAGTTTTCAGGATATCGTTTTTAAAGTTTAAAAATATAATAAAATGTATCAAAAATAAATATCAAGCCACTTACTGAACTTTTTACTGTGCAACAGATCTTTTAAGGTAAAACCTGAATGTTTTTTTC
Source organism: Brachycentrus maculatus (assembly GCF_059751285.1). NCBI lineage: Eukaryota > Metazoa > Arthropoda > Insecta > Trichoptera > Brachycentridae > Brachycentrus > Brachycentrus maculatus. Next base: position 1,244,298 of record NW_028280778.1, read on the forward strand.
CAATTGAAAAATATTAAGTATATTTACAAAAATAATTAAACAATACCTTTTCTTCAAAATTCAAAAACAACACATTCTGTCCTGTAGCGGGTAAATATTGAGTTAAAAATATGCCGCGTTTGCTGGATTATAGTACATTTTTTGGGCATTCCGAAAACATGCACAACCAAAAAATTTACTATTTTTGATAAATGACGTTGTTGAAGGGAGTGAGCGATGTATATATTTTTTTAAGCTTTATTTTTAATCGTTTTCAATCAAATAAACGTTTGCACGAAAGGAACTGTAATCAGGTACATTTAATTTATAATAACATAATTAATAAACTTAATGCCTACGTAACAATTAATTATTAAAACAAGGCCTTCGTTATAAAATTGGGTGAAATATGGGCTTTGCCTGATTTTAATGAACGCAAACAATCTGATGTAGTCCCAAGTTAAAACGAACAAGATTAGTTGGGAGAGCGTTAAAATGGATTCTTACGTTTTCCCGCCTCGCATGTCGCGAGATGTTATCAAATAATAAGTTACATGTAGACGGTAGTTGCCCAATCCATTATCACAAAACTTAACGCCAGAAATATTCTCAGACAAAATTGTAGAGGCAAAATTAATTAACGTTAAGCACGAATACTTTGCTTCATTAAATAAATTTTCATTTATTTATTTCATTTTTATTTTCATTTGTTCGGGAATTGTACAGCTTTACATATAAAAAATGATATAATAAACAATAGTTACAATAACAATAATAAATATTACATTATATTAACAAAAACAGTCACGTTGGAAAAAAGCCAATTAAACAATTCCACATTTATGTTATGAAACTATTACAAAACATTCAGATATTAAAAAAAGGGTATGGTATAAAATAATAGATTAAGCAGGAAGGAGAAGGAAGGAAGGAGGATTTATTAACTAGATCTGCTCTGAATATATAAAAATAATTATTAAATGAGGAGAATACTATGCGTATCAATTTTGAAGAATAAATATTTTGCCATATTCCTATCAAAAACTTGGATTCATTTTTAATTTATTTTTTATATCAAAAGCATTGTTAACTTTGTGGTGTGGTAATAAAACAGTCTCCTTATCATTCATCGTTCACTTTGTGTAATACCACTTTAAACTAATTCATGACTGCCGGTTTCAGAATAATCATTCCATCATCTGGTCATCAAAATAAAATTATTACGGTCTGATATTTATACAAAAATTAAAAAAATTGAAAAAGAGAAAGACGAAGGAATCACAATGGAAATATTTTTAAATATGGGTTCGAAGTAAAATTTCTTGGTAAGTCCTTGTCGTTGCTTACCCATAGTAAATAACCAACTAAATTTAACCTCAAGTCTACTTTTCAAAATTTTCCCGTGTGTGTATGCAATCCCGTAATGAGTGGTTTGGCCTTTTTCTATCCCTCCTATTTCTCCCCCATGTTTTTCACTAAAAGCAGTCATTATCTCTCTGATTTCCTTCATGTATGTAATCAAACGTATCCCTCTTCTATACACCAGAATTTAGAGCACAGGTATGATGACCTAGTTTTTAAACAATAATCTAAAAATTATGCAATATGAGGTGTAAATATTGATTATTATACAAATAAATAAACACTTGGAAAATGCCACTTATTAAGCTTTATTTCGTTACACATGACTAGTTTCAAAAACTACAGTTGCTTAAATCGACAGATGATAAGTAAAACTAATACAGAATCAACATGTTATTCCACAAAGCTTATGCCATAAATCATAAATCATATAAATCAATAAAAAATATTGATTTTGTTCGTTGCCCTATTTACCATAATGTGATAAAAGGGGTAATTTTTTGTGATTTTTAAAAACAGGGCAAAGTGAAAAAGGGTATTCAACGAGTACTTTGAATAAATAAAAAAATAAAGAAAATACTATTTTTTTCAAAACATAGAAGAGCCCCGAATAATACTTAATTTATTTTTATTTATAGATTTGTCATTGAATTTGTAGAATTCCATTTTAATTTATATATTAAATGTTAAAATCAAACACTGTTTTTTAGAGTCTACTAAATTGTATTTTTTGTAAAAAAACACATTAAAATAGAATATGTGATAATTGTTTCGCCTTAATATAGAATTTTCAATTTAATGCATTAGTTTGAAAATGCCATACGGCTAAACAATTGTCGCAAATTAAAATTTATGTGTTTTTAACAAAAAAATATACAATTTAGTAGACTCTCAAAAGCAGTATTTGATTTTAACAATTAAAATATAAAATAAATAAAAAATTAAAAAAAATGGTGTTAATATTTTACTGAAAGCTTTGCAAAAAAGCTTGAATAAATACTTAAAACTTATTATCTACCTTCTCGTTCCTGCAATCTCCACCACTTTGCACCTGGTCCGACTCCACCAAGAGGGCTGAAGGGTCCAGTATGAAGAGGACGCACTCCGCGCCCAGCCCTCCTCTGGGAACAGGAGGACCTAAAAGGGTAAAGGGTAAAATAAGTAATCCCTTCCTTTGTAAACTACTCCCCGACGACACGACTGACATACAAAATTCACGGAAATTTTCACAGAAGAAGATTCGTATATCGAATTTTTTCGTCTTTTTAATGCACTGATTTTCAGATGAGCCTATATTTCAATATGCCATATATGAACTTATAAGGATCAATTTTATCGTACCATTACTGAAGATTGAACGTGCTTAACTTAATGCTTCATTCGCATATTTTTACAAATCAATTTAACATGAAATATTTTTAGACACTATACGAGTAGGTACCTACATATGTACATGAATGGCGACATAAATTAAAACTATACTTGATATTACGAGTGTATTCAGAACTAAAAGTTCTCAGCTACGCATTGCTAGGGTGCAGTCAGATTAAATCAGTAAAGAAAAAGAAAAGAGAACACACTCTTTTCTTATATCAATAACTTCACAGTGCTAATGGGCATGCAATAAATAGCAGCTACAAAATAGCAGGCTGGTCGTCATGACCTATGTTTAGATTGCGGGTAACACTTTTATGGTCTACAAATACTCTGCGATATATATATTTTTCAATGGATAAGTCCGAATGGAAACCGAGAGTGTCTATGTTGGACCTGGGAATGTGGCGTAAGCTTTCAGAGATGATATTTTTAATATTACAAATTTTGTTATTGAAAAAACCTAATATGTTGCCATTTTTGTCCGATTTATTATTATAAACACATATATACACACATATATACACATTATTTTATTTTATCCTGTACAAAATACGCATTGAAATATGGTTCAAATAAATGAACTTCATGGGGCGTCTTTTGAATTGTTTAAATTATATGAACAACATACAACGGTTGGGAGTTTTGAACTTTGGTTGGAATAATTTTTCTCCCTGAGGAAGAGGCTTATCCGCAAATACGAACGTCAAATTATATTTCTATTTACGTTTTGCCACAAAGTTTACATAATTCTCAACGAGCAACAAAACACAATTCGAAAATGTGTTTTTGTTGTTTGATCAAACCAATTAATTAGTTTTTTTTTGTGATTAACAAGCTTATCCTTTAATTTTTGGACTGCTAATGTATTGATCAATATTATTAATGAAAACACTTTTTTGTTACCACTTGAGTTTATTTCAGTGACGAATAGTTTTGGAAGCTAAGCTTCTATATGCAGGTCTAAATGTCAACTAAAACATAATAAATAAATAAGTGGTAAAAAAAACAAGTTTTCTTTAATAATATCATCATGTCTTACCACAAAGTAAATGCCGAAACAATAAATAAAAATGTATTGATCAACATCGTAACACAATTCATATAAGTTGGATTGAGGAAAGATTTTATTTAGAACATACCCTTTAATTTGTATACAAGATCCGAACCCCTTATTATATTTACATACTGAAAAAACGCCTAAAAACTGTATGAAAAATTGAGTGTGGTTGTCAATCTTGGTTAGAATTGTTGAATGTTTCTCGTGTGTAAAATGATCACTCAACCAGCCTATGACAGGTAATTAACCCTTTGAGTACCCTCCACATTCGTCTTCATCTATGTTGAGATGTTAAAATGTAAAAATTAACTCATGAGTGGAGATAATCCAGTGAACAAGTATTTGTGACATACAAAAAATTCTGTTTTAAATTTTTCAATGAAATTTAAGAACAAAATTCTTATTGTATTATTTAATAATACGACATTTTCTTTTGATTTACACTTAATGCTGACTTTTCACGTTTAATCATATACTACAAAATGGTGAAATTCAATTTTCATACAGGCTGTATCTGGAATGGAAAACATGTGCATATGTGTTTATGATAAGTTGAAGGAGATGAGCAGAGGGAAGATGTAAGATGGAAGATGGGATGAGAGTAGCCTAAGGGTGATTACTCGGAAAACTTATTACTTGAAAGAGTTTGCTCAAGACTACGTTAAGATATTTTCTCTTACAAAATATATGGGAAATTCTCTCTCAAAATAAAACTTATATGTATGATTTTCAAATGCTTTTATGAAGAAGCGTATCTTTTGAAATACTTTATGAATTCAGCCTTTAATACAATATTTTTTTGTTATTCTTTAAACCTTCCTAGTATTTCGCAACAAAAAAAAACATTGAATTTCATATTCATGTTTATTATAACATTTTGGTTGCCTAAATCCTTGATGATATCTGCCTCTGTAGTGTAATAGTCAGCACGCTCGGCTACCATTTGGAGGTCCCGGGTTTGATTCCCAGGGGGGATCAAATAAATATAAGTGATTTTTTCATTCTAATATTTTTTATACAATAATACCCTGGACTGGTACTTGAAGTGGAGGGTTGTAGGATCTCCTTTCCTGCATGTGCTAACGATTAAGACAATATGGCGTTCATATGATGTAGTACCCTATGCACCATTGGGGTGAGGTTTTTTAAAGCTATTTTTACATTTTGACATCTCAACAGTGATGGAGAATTATATAGAATTCTGGGTAATTAAAGGGTTTATGACCTGTCAGGCTGATAAAGTGATAATTTTATACACGTGTATATATTGTATATATGTTTTAGCAAATTAATTAAATGACATTTTAAAATTCTTATTTGATAAAAATGAGAAGGAGTTTTTATAAATTAATTAATTATAATTATAATAATAGTTCTCATTATTATTTTATTTCTATTGTTTTTATCTTTACTTAAATCTAGTAGTGCATAAAACACAGCGTCGTATAGATGCAGTGTTATCTTAATAGTTAATTTCACGAAGGCAAGATCCTGAGCTCCTCAGTGTGAAATTAAATAATCCTGAGATTAAAAATCACTTTAATTTATTTTGACCCCACCTCTGGGAATCGAACCTATGACCTGTAGCACAGAAGCCAAACGCACTCACCATTGCTACGAAGGCGTAGTCAGTAGCACTGAACAGTTTTTTTTCGGCCAGAAGCAAATTCAACTTAACGCAACGGCAGACTGAACATACGCTTTTTAACATTTTTGACATCTCAACATAGAAGAAGAAGAATATGGAAGTCCGAGCACTTACAGGGCTTGCGACCAGTACAAGTATTTGGATGCACTCAAAATGTTGTATGTACCAACGTTAGTTCAGTGGTATTTAACAGTCTGATTTTTAAGTCAATTTTGAAAGCTAATTTCAGATTTATATACCAAATACATTATTTTGGCCAATATATGTACATCCGCCAGATTCGTGACCACCCTTGTTGTGTTAATCTAGAAATAACTTGTAACACTTTGTATGTTATATGTACACAAATGTTATATTCCACTCTCCGTTGTGTCCTCTCATCTCAAGTTATCAACAAAACATGTATTCTGTATTTTTTGAAGGCTTGAACGTACGGTAAAAACAATTCACTCTTTTCTAAAAACGATAACGACAACATGTTTCCTCATTTAGCGCAAAAAGCCCAAACGGGCTTATAGCACCGTTCCCACTAACAAACCAATTTTTGTGCAGCAGACATAAAATTGGCAACACCAGGCAGCGCTTATATAAAATCAATATCAGCTCTGAAATAACATTTGGAAAAATAAAAAAGGGTGGCTTTTAAACCCCGGAATCATTTTTATATTTGGTCTATCTTATGTTTTCACTGGAAAATAAACAAAAAGGTATGTTAATCGAATTTTTATTTAGATTTTATAAAACCAATTGTACTGTTTGACAAGTAGTTAAATTGATAATTAACTATGTGGACGATACTACCTCTTTGAGGGTGTTAGAGGTCCTAGTGGCGGATGGTAGTACTGTAGCAGAAGAAGGGTAGGAAAATTTGGCGGCATAATATTCGATTTTTTTCCCTTTGTCGAAAATGTTATCTTTACATCCCATAGATTTAAGATGGTGTTGCAAATCATAACAAGCTTTAAGGGAGTACTGGATCAAACAATTTACTAAATTAAGAAAATATTGAAATCATCTGAAATTTACACATACAAGTACAACATTTTTACCAACATCAACAATAATTCTATTTTTTTATCCTTATGCTCTACTAGATGGTGCATAGGACAATGCATCGTAAAGATGTAGTGTCATTTTGTTCGTTAATTATATGATGGCAAGGTGATCTATCCTATCATTCTGGTATCAGTTTAGTATGTTATTAAATAAATATTAGGGTGAAAAAACACAATTTATTTTGAGAAAAAAAAAAATAAAACAATGCATTAGGGGTGCTATTTGTTGAACTTAATTGCAACACACGCAATATAAAACGTTACTCATGACGAAAAACATGATTTTCGACATTTCTCTCAATTAGCACTTTCAATATTTCTTATCTCATTGTTGTTTTACAGATACTGAATAATTTCATTGCTTCACAAGCACTGTGAAACAAAACATTTATTTAACTAAAATGAGCTTTCAATTATCTTTCTTTTACATTTAACCAAGCTGGACCACAGAGTGATTTAGAAACGTCTCGTGTTGACCATATACTCCACCTAGGGAGTGAACATGGAAAAATAGAAAAGAAGAAAGGAACCGAACCACAGCAACGCGCGGCTGGGTAGGAGTTATATATATTTTTTAAAGTTTAAAAAATCCTCTGATTATTGTTTTTTTTTGAAAACTTGCAAAAAAGTATTTTCTCGAATGTCACAAATATCCAGACTGGTTTGATAAATAAGAAATAAGCGTTACCGAATGGAGTGGCATACATATCGGAGCCAGCATCCCGCATATAAGTAACTTTGTCGCCAACTTCCAAGACTAACTCAAATGTATCGAGTTTACAGGACGACAATACCGAAATTCACAAGTATATCCCATGTGAGAATTCGACGTACGTAGTTCGGAAACTCGCTAGGATATTGGCAGGAGTTACGAGTTGAAGAATTTCGACTAGAGACTTTCTATTTGTATGAGTGATATTCAATTACAAGTAATAAACGAAACAGCGCAGAAATCAAGTAACATCAAAGAAACCAAATAACCAATACAATAGTTTGATAACATAGTAAAACGATGTTATCAAACTATTTTATTGGTTATTTGGGGTATATTTATAAAAAGCTTTGTTTTTTATTATTATTCGTCTAAATAATTTATTAAGTAACTGAGCACTGGATAACTCACCCTACGGATTATATATAAAGCTATCTAAACCCAAGAGCCCTTACTACTATTATACTTTAATACGGCGATTGTATGGTATAAAAGTGTTCACTTTTTGTCACAAATAATAATTTGCTAATAATTAAATTAAAAAAACTTAGTTAAAATACGGGCTGAGTAACGCTGCAAAACTTTCAAATTCTTTCATCGCATGAAAATTTAAAAAGTGGATTCCCATAAAAAATGACATCTATTTTAACGCAAAAATTGTACTTTAAAATTTTCTTTTAGTTCATCACATTATGAAGCTTTTCCGTTTGATTCGAGCCACTTTCTCCGAATCTGTCATTTAAAGGCCTCGATTCTTATCTGCGGTCCTGCTGACAAACTTTGCTATCTTTAATTAATCTGACGAACTTTAAGACCCGGCTGAAACAAATATTGCGTTTTAATAGTCGTTATCATTCAGGAGTATTTAAAATTATGAAACTTGTTTTTCTTCAGTACTTTAATATGACACGTTTTTGACAGCTCTTCCGAAATCATTTGCTTTACTGCTTTATTCCGTGGTATGTATATATTTAAAAAATAAAGAATTTTTAAAAAACGTCTTTTTTCAGTGATTCTTTAGTTTTTTAAATTAATTTTTCATTTATTATCTATATTCCACTGTCTTAACAAATTATAAAAGTTTAATTTATTTAAATATTTATTATTAAGGTCCTATTGTCTTAAAAAAAAAGATTAATTAATAAATTTACAGCAAAAAAAATCTTACTAAAATTACATAAGTGTTTTATTTTATGATTTTTATCAAGCGAATTATTAAGCATCCAAATTTTGTTATCTCTTCTTAGAATTACTCATTTTTTCATATACATTTATTATTTAAGTTATTTTGTCTAGAAAAATTCATCGATTACTTAATAAACTAACAGCAAAAATATTATCTTTTATTTTGTGGATTGTAAGCCCTTTCAAAATAGTTGATATCAAACAAATAGTCGACCTTTTGAAAAATCGTTTCTTATCCCAGAAATCAGTGTTTATTTATTATCAAGTAGTCTTATAAACATCATCGATTACATAATAAATTTACTTCAAAAATATTCTCGCTTAAAGTACAAAAGTTTTTTATTTTGTGGATAAAGCCTTTGAAATATGGTTTCAACCAAACGAGGGAACGAAGTTAGGACTTAGTATTTGTTTCCAAAGAGATTTCTTAAAAGTTTTGCATTGAGTCGGTTTATTCTTGTCCGGCCATTATATTACTATCAGAGAAAGGGAGAACGCACTGTTTAAAATAAGGTCTCACTCACAAAATGCTGAAAATATAGACAGCTTTCTTTCAGTCGGAAACTCAACACTTAAACTTAAAAGCTTCTGTTAAGCCCTAGAAGCTTTTTGTAACAACTTGAATACATTTTCATTTGATTTATTGAATCCTATTTATCACAAGAAAATTCTCGAGAAAGAACAATCGTGCTTCAAATATAAAATTTAGATATCGAAGGACTATAAATAAAGATGGATCATGTGGCGTCAAATCACAAGATTAGATATACATATACTTTGCAAAAGTTTAAAGCCAAAAATTTAGCAAATGAGAATTAAATATAACCCATAGATCTTTAGACAAGTAATATGTCGAGTGTCATAAACATAATAATCCAATCACCATTTTCGGTATAAACTTTGGATAACAAAGAGTAAAACATATTTTTTCGATAATGCTGATTTCACTCTTGCATTATTTCCATATATCACCATTCGAATATCTATCATACATCATTTTGCCACAAATTCTTCTGAAAGTTCACATTTTGACTGCATTTATTATTATTTTATCTTTCTTTTGCCAACTCTATGTTTCACATCCCCAAAAGTGGGTTGTAATGAGGACTCATTGTGCAGTGATAATTCAACTACTTTTAAAGTTGAACTGATGATGGAACATAGTTCTAAAACAATTGTAAACTAAGATTTGTCCGTCTCCGCAGTATAATTAATGACTTTCATGGCATTGCAGTGCCACCCATAGCTTAATGCCCGCTTTACACGATGTATGCTGGCGTGCAAATTAACTGTAAACTAGTAACTAGGCCGGTGTAAACAGTTTCTTGGCATTATCTGTTCATTCTATGTGAAAGACTACTGTTTACAATAGCAAGAATATATTGGACATCGCTGTCAACTCGCAAGCTTGCTAGGACCATGTGTATGGACCGTGTAAAGTCCATACATCCATGAATATGTTCGGCATGTTGGTAATGTTATCTGGTGACAACGTGCTTGCGTATGTAACTACGACGAACAAAGTTGGTGATAAGTATTCTCGGATTAGATATCTTGTATAATGACTCGAAAAAAATCGATATAAGTAACTAGATTAATATTTTTTTAACCACTTTTTTATTGCTACACTTCATCCAACCGGTTTCGACAAGAACCTTGTCATCATAAAAAAAGTGGTTGAAATAAAATTGTTTTATTTTATAAAGTTTATAAAATATGCCACAAAGTATCTGCGAAAAACATTCAAGAAAATATATTAATATTATTTATTATATCGGATTATTAACCCTACGGATGAGGTGTCAATTATAAAGTGTCTCAACTTCATATGAAACATGTGCCATTCTTCCCTTTTTTATGAAAGTCTGACCATCTCAGGGCTAACGACTTGGCATTTGATTATCTTAAGCGATCACTTTATACACTTGTGTAGCGTTCACCATTTTGCCCATTATTGAACATCCATATTGCATTGATTGTTGAAACCTGTATGTTTGCAATGGTTATAGATCATTCTACTGATGACACTGCTTTCATTTAAATACTATGATGATTTTATTAATTGATTTGTGGTAAAATCGATGCGATTCGGATCATTTTCAAACACTGTACATGAATGTTTTGAATATTGAAAGCATTAACTTTGCGGATCATATTGATCATATGAGTCATGAATCAAACCCTGAAGAGGGGAACAGGTTGTTGCCGAAACTAGTTGGTTAATAAAAATGTGAGTGGATCAAAACACAATGTATTTTTATTTCTCGAAATAATATACTGTAAATGAAAATTATGCATAATGCATCAAAACACGAGTCACAATATATATTTAGAAATACTAATATTTATTAAGTTAAACTTATATAAAAAAAATGAAGATATTAAAATTCAAAAAAAAAATTTAATGTCTTATCTAAAAGAAACCCACACAAACACATAAAAAAATACAGTAAAAAACTTTTAAATCACTCATATGCAAAAACAATTCACAATGAGTGTAAGTCTCTCTCCAAGCACAAAAGCTTCGTTTTTTTATGGGAGAGATTGCTAAATTAATAAAAAAATATATTTTAAGAATTTTAATCAAATAAATAAATATATATATATATATATATATATATATATATATATATATTTTTTTTTTATTACATTTTTGTGTCCTATCTATTATTCGATGTAAATAAAGAGAATTAATATAAATATACATTGAAATATTATGGCGTTGTGTAAAATATTTTAACTGTACATACGTATTCAATTTATGCAATGGGAAAAGTCGTAAAGCAAATCAATAATCAGGATTGCTTCTATACATTTATTCATAACATTGAATATTTATAGCGTTTTCACTCTGAAGCTCCATCTGCCACGATCGTAAAGAAACAACAGTTTCCACATAATGCAATATTGTTTTCCATTTCTCATTTCACTTCCCGTACACTCATAAATTCCCCGAAAGTGGGAAAAAGGTGATATCTTTTGATGAAACCTCACCAAATTTAATGGTTGAGACAAGACCTTTATATATTGTACAAACTCATTTACATATTATTATTCTCGAGAAAACAATTTGCAGACATGAAAAAATGGATTCTTTCTCCACCATAAAAAAATTGATTTTGATCATACTCGTATAACATTGAAAAGGAAAAAATAATGTATTGTCAGTTAAGAATAATATAAAGGTTTTTTTTTTAAATTAAATAACACCTCATCTTTCTTAATAAAATAAAAAAGGTTCGTTCGTTCAAGGTATTACAGTTTAATTTCTTTGAAATTTCGACACAACGTAGTATATGGATTATATTCTGTATTTTGATATATCTGTCATATATATGTAAAAACATGATTTTTTACATATTTCTAACGCTATTCAGCGCCATCTTTCGAACGTAAAAGCAACATACACAAAACAAAACATTGCTCTTGGCGGACAGCGTTTTTATTGATAATGCTTATCTTTGTCTTGCGTTTTTTCATTATTTCACCATTCGAACATCTATCATTCGTAATTTTGCCGCAAATTCGTCTAAGGGATCGCGTTTCGATTGCATTCAGTCTACTTTCATCCCTTTTTGCCAACTTCATACTTTGCTTCCATAGATTAGAACCAAATAGTTTTTTTTGCAACAAATCATTCATCCCTTTAGTTAGCAAGTACCACGTACAGAAACGATTTGGAAAAAAAATCCGTGTAGTTATTTAAATCGTTTTATATTGAATTCGATTGCAGATGCCAAGATTTTTTACATCCATGAGATAATTTTTGTGAGATCACTAGATTCTCTGATCCGTGGGCCTAAATTGAAAATGTCGAATTCGAGCGTAGGCGTAGATACTCAGACGAACGTTACACTACGGTGATTATATAGTGTAAGGGGTCGAGTTGGCAGACTGCAGATCGACACTGAAAGCGGGAACGGGGTGACTGAACACAATGGGGGATGGATAAATCGAGTATAAGCGTTAACCAGCCAGCTACTCCATTTGAATAAAGGCCCCATGCATCCGAATGTAGGCTATGTATTGCACGAAACCGCTCCGGGTTCGATTGTCAGTTAAATGGCCGCTGTTTCCGAGGCGGATGTGGAATTTGCCGCCAAATATTGCAGTTTCCGGTTGCGAGGTATGCTGACGCTGCCGTGGCATTCGGACCTCTAACATACGGGGTGCCGCATTATTATTTGCGTACGTGTATTGTGAACGGTGTAACATGAAACGCAGCTAGTAAAAGTGAGATGATATTTTTTTCATTAATTGATTCGGCAGTCACTTTGTTGTAAAATCTATACTTACATATTTAATTGAAGTTTTACTTAGTTTTAACACTATCGCTTAAAATTCATTATGACCCGTGTTTCGATGCATTTTGCAACATTTTCAAACACCGGTGTTTGAAAAACATAATTGTGATATTTACCTTTTATTTTATTTCTTGTTTAATTTAAGTAAAACTTCAATTAAACAAGATTATTTCAACATTAACATTACATACTTTAATTTTAACTATTACGTAAAAAAGTAAATTCAATTGCATAAAAGTGTTGTACATTGACATATTTTTTTTAATATAACTATCTTACTAACTAATCATCACACTTTTCCGAAGGGGTGAGCAGAGAAAATAGAACGCCACACCAATCTGTCTTTGCAAACAATCTTCGCCTCTTCCACGTTTAAGCATCTCTTCATAAATACCCGCCGACTATTCCGACCCCTGGCCATTCAAGTATTTGAAATACTCAATCATGTCCAGTTTTCTTTGGTCTTCCTCTGCTTTTACTACCAACTACATTCATTTCATAAATTTGTTTCTCTGTCGAGTCTTCACTCAATCAATTCACATTCCCATACCAACTCAACATATCTTTCTAAATTTTATCGAAAATGCTTTTTTTAGCTTTACATTCTTTCCTTATTTCATCATTCGAACATCTTTCATACATTCGTCTTAAGGATCGCATCTCAAGTGCATTCAGTCTGTTTTCATCCTTTTTTGCCAACTTCAAGCTTCACTTCCAAACATTAGATTTGGAAACAGAACTTTGTTGTGTACTGTCAGTTTAGCTTTTGGTGATAGGGTTCAATTAGCTATAGCTGAAGACATGTAGGAAAAACATAATTAGATACGGCGTATTTAAAAAATGAAAACGCAAAACGAGATAACATATATTGTAAAAATATAAATATTTCAATGATAACTCATGACAATTACGTAAATAACATAGGAATTCCTTGAATTTTTCAACACAAAGTAAATTTCAACCACAGACATTCGTTCTCCATCGGAATTTTTAGTTCATTTACCACTATCCAAAAAGAATCCAGAGAAAAGACCGACAAACGCTAATTCAGCATACTTTGCAGAGAGTAAAAATGAAACGCGAATTCCAAAATTTAAAGGAAAAAAGGAATTAAAAATTCTTATTACTGGACAATTTATATTTATAATTGTAATTTTTTTAATAAAAAAACGTAGATTTCACAGTTTGTTGAATCTCTTTTCATTTGTTTTACAGTTATTATTTGCACAGCACTGTAAAATGGAAACGTCTTTTTTTTAAAGATATTTAAAGTGTATATATTTTGGCTTTTAATTTATTGTTTGTTTTGTAGTGAAGTGATCACAGCGTTTTTCTACCATGCTGGCTTAAAAATAACATGAGGGATGTATCAATTTTATTTAAATTTAATATTAACCTGGAGTGGCACCTGAAGCGCAAAGGCTGATGACCTTTTAAACGTATTTAAGGATCAATATAATACTGTTCACACGATCCAGTGCCCTATGCACCATTGCGTGAGGATAAAAGTGTGAAAGAGAGATAAATTTATTTTTTATAACAATTTTTATTGAATTAATAATTCGGTATGGAATTAAGAAAATTAATAATCCAATAAACGTCATTTTTATATTATTTAAAAAGTTTTTTTTTTATTATTTTTAAACTTAAATAATTTACAATAAAACGAGTATATGCACAATGCAAAGCTCACAAGGAAAAGTCGAAGGTAAATTTTTGAATAGTAATATGGTGTCTGTTTTGGCTTAAAAACTTGTTTCCAGTATAGCACTCGCTGTTTAGAGCGGCTACAGACAAATTAAAAAATGAATGTCTAGCTACAGTAAAATTTATGAAATATTCGTACATATGTATTACAAATAAACGAATATTACACATAAATCATTGGCTAACGCAAATGCAGAAATGTGTTATTTTTATTCGCCAAGCACGTCTGGTTCATAACCACTTGCGCGATACCACTTGATTGACACTCCCAGGAGAACAAATGCGGTGAGGAGGTAGTTGAGGTTTTGCCTCCTGATATCGGGTGATTCATCCGTGAAATTGAGGATAGAGCGACGTCAAGCGTAAAAATAACTTGTTTACTTTCCTTCACTTGCGATCCTGGGATTTAGAACACAGACAGTGTTATTTTATGTGGATAACGAGAAAAATAACACAGATGCCATGAAATTATTTTTAATTTATTTTTTAAATTTTAATATCAGTTTTAATTTCAAATAAGAATAGTATTTGTCTTTTTTGGCCGTCCTCATTCTATCATCCCATTCACATTTCGCTCACTCCTTTCAAGAACGTCATAAATCAAAAAAACTTGATTTTTCAGGAGAACGTTTTTAAAGTTTAAAAATATAATACGATGTTTTAAAAATAAATATCAAGCCACTTATTGAACTCTTTACTGTGCAACAGATCTTTTTAGGTAAAACCAGAAGGTTTTTTCACCATTTGAAAAATATTTAGTATATTTAAAAAAATAATTAAACAATACCTATTCTTCAAAATGCAAAAACAACACTTTCTGCCCTGCAGCGGGTAAATATTAAGTTAAAAATGTGCCTCTTTTGCTGGGATATAGTATATTTTTTGGGTATTCCGAATACATGTACAACTCAAAATTGTCAATTTTTGATTTATGACGTTCTTAAAAGGAGTGAGCGATTTGTCAAAATATTTTCATAATAAGTCATTCTCTCGCTTTACGTTCGCTCCACATGTCCATACCAGATAAGAAACTTTTCTTAATCTTTTCTAGTATTCTTAATTCAGCCTTACATAACTTTCTATATTTATTTTTAACATTTATAGAAAATCATAAAAAGATTTTTAACAAATTCGTCTGAGGAACTCATGTTAACGGCGTTGACTCTGCTTGTATCCTTCTTTTGTAAACGTTTCGCTTCCATACATCAGTGTCGGTACTAGCATTCCGTTATAAACTGCCAGTTAAGCTTTATTGAACACATTATAGTTTGAATGCAACTTTATTTTAAAATCACTGTAAATATTTTACTGTAACTTAATTATAAGACTATTAATCAGTCTTGATAAAGAAGCGATTAGCTTTGAAACCGGTAGACAAAGTTACATTTTAATTATAAAATGGAATATCACAAATTTATTGCTTCAAATATAAATTATTTTTCTTCAACACGTTTTTATTTCCTATAACTCATTTTTCAAACTTCAAATCGCTATTTTATATTTATCCTTATTTCATCCTTTTACAAAAGTCTTTTTTTACATACCTATAAACGATATCAGGGATAGATGCATCCTTTTATTCTAATTAATTTAATTATCTTTTTTCGAAATCTCAATATAGATGAAGAAGAATATTGGTGAGTTCACAATAGCCATCTATGGTGGGATGAGGAAAGCTTTTATTAAGCAGATACCCTTCCTATTTATGTGTGAGGTCTGAATCCTAGATTTTATTCATATACACGAGAATCGCTTGAAAACATCAGTTGTGAACTCGCGCATACTGTGTTACTCGTTTGATCAATAAATCTAGAAGTTTTAAAAATTTTAATAGTGTGGCATTCGATCATGGATAGAGTTGGTGAATGTTAAACGTATGTAAAGTGATCACTTAACCAAACCTATGACGGTCGTAAGCCCTGTAAGACTTCTATATTCCTCTACTTCCAAGACTTCTATATTCTTCTTCATCTTTGTTAAATGTCAAAAAATAACGTAAAACAACTCCTAATTGGAGATAATCCAGATTTGTGAACAAGTATTTGGACTTTGAAAATGATGTAAGTTAATTATCAATTCAATTATTTCCTAACCAATCGAGAATAATTGAAAAAAGGTTACAACTATGTATTTAAAAGATACCCTTCAACGAATTGACAACTTACTCTCAAATATCGTATCATATTACACCATTATCCGGGAGTATTGGCAAACAAACGGCTAAAGGTATTAGGCGGCGGGAGCAGGCCCGGATGGGTGCTTCACCTGGTTGATCCACCCTTGGGTTATCCAATTCCACCCTACGCAGGGCTTCGCCTTAAGCCTATGTACAATCTGAGGGCGCAATTTTACAGCCCGCCCTTCGGCGGGGCAAGATAAGCCGGAAGCTTAGAGCGACAAATATTAAAGTATTTGCGCAAAATCATTAAACGCAAGCGTCGCCGGTGAAGAATTTATATCCTATTTAAAAGCCGAGAGGAATTTTGTCGGATCATTCTTGAGTGAGATATAAAACAGTACCCGGGGAAGCAAATTAATCATGTTATTACAAATTCCGAATATTATATGTGACACTCGGGTTCTTATTTTTTTATTCATTAATCTTTAAAAATATAGTATATTCTTAAAGATTGATGAATAATTTATATATATATATATATATGTATTTATATATATATATATATATATATATATATATATATATATATATATATATATATATATATATATATATATATATATATATATCATACATGACCATACATGACCGTAGGTCACACGTAAGGACGCCGCGGGTCGGCCATGTTCTACAACATTGAAACAGTTTTCAATAAAATCATTGAATTATAAGAATTTGAAGGAAGTGCGTTAGAAAGATGTTATTTTCAACAAATATTTAAAATTAAAATAAAAAAAAATGTTTACAAGAATATAATTAATACCAGCAAATAGTTGATATTTTTTTGTTAGTAAGTAATCATTAATTTATAAAGAAAAAAATATATACGATGATTTATTAACTTGAAAATCGGTGTTTACTGAAGTGACAATAATTACCTATTTTCATTTTCAATATTATATTTAGATTTATGTTCAATCAAAAATAATCGGGCAATAATTTTGATTATCTATCATTAAAAAAAATTTTAGGTGCATTGAGGCTTCGATATTTCATTTTAGCAACTCTCTGGAGGGTGATAAATCAGAATTAATGAAAAATATTGATTAGGTTTTCAGTACGCCCGTTGAAATATGAGACAAGTATTGATTCATCGAACCCAACAGCTGAATGATTGAATTCGGTTTGTCATTATCAACCCTTCTACGAGAGGAGGGTGTATGAATACTGAGCACTCCCCGCGCATGGAGGCTCTATAGCTGGTAGGGGTGAGTACCATCCCTTCGACCTGTCAATCACACGTCGCTGCGGTCAACTCTCAACCTGTGGGGATGCATCAAATGTGGGTTAGGTTAAGTAATTTGGTTAGGCCATTTTCTGGCTGCATTATTAAAGCGAGTGCAACGTAAATATAATAAATGAAGATTTTAATTCAGATTGTTATTTCTTAAATGCAGGAATGAATCGTGTGTTGTGTTAAACTTATTTTTTAAATGTTGAAGGCACTCATCAAACTTCGCTTTAAATGTTTAAATCAAGAAATATAACTATTTTGTATTACACAAATACCGTTATTAAAGATCTCACAATAAAAAAACATTATTGTATGGGTCAGAACAAAAACATTCTTACGTGAGAAAATAAGAAAAGTACCAGAAAAGGGTACTCGAAGTTGGATATCCATTTTCGTAAATTGTACAGATTACGATGTTCGAGTACAAACTAAAATTTTTCAAACCCATTACTCACATTTTATCTTGAAAATTAAACGAAGACAAAGCAACAGTATTTTACTAATGATTTTAAAGTAAATATTACAGTGAAAAATCGAGATGAATATCTACGTTCAATTGGAGTAAGCTACATATATACTTCACAAATTTCTCAACTAAAGACGCCATCGCACATCGTACTTCTAAATCTATCAAATAAGAACTAGCGTATGAAAGGAAATCAACAACATTACAAATAAACATACATAATTAAAAAATGTAAGCAATATGGATGTTCAACAATGGGCTGAATGGTGAACGTTACACAAGCGTATAAATGTAATCACTTAAACCACCCAAATACCAGGTTGTAACCCCCGGGATATACAGAGTGTTCCATATTCTTTCACACAAAAACGATAGATTTTCATCTCAAGTTAAGACACCTTTTATATTAATACTAATAAATATTAGAAGTAAAAATCATTATAATATATTTTAACGCCCTACCCTGATAATCGAAACTGGACCAATTATTACAGTAACTAAGTGAGAGGTGGAATGCATGATAATATGATTAAACATGATAAAAAAAAGTGAAAAACGTTGATACCATAAATTAAGCTACAAAGGATACAAAATGCCAAACCCACTTCTAGTGAGATAGTCAACAGTATGACCTTTCCTGAGAATTTTTTACGTAGTTTTTCCCCAGCAATGATCAAATGCTGAGAAGTTCCTGATTAACTCACACTAGATCATCCCTTCTGTTCCCCACACAGATGAAAATAAAATATTTATCACGAGTGAGAGGATCAAAGAACAAAGTCTTTTTATTTCTCAAAATAATATATCAATATGATTCACAAAGTTAATGCTTTCAATATTCAAAACAAAATTGCCCTCCGCTTCAGGTACCAGTTCAGGGTAATACTGAATAAATACAATAGTGAAAAAATCACTTTAATAATAGGTTAGATAGTGGCTATTATACTTTTTGTTGAAGATTTTTCCTTCCCAAGATCCACGTCACCTTATATTGTATAATATATGGTGAACTCGCCCAAATATATTGTTATTTAGCTGTTAAATGTTCGCTAAGGGTGACGTTCGTTGCCTTTCCAATCTCCCATTCCAGTTTGCTTCATCCTTTTTCAATCATGGCAGAACCTTCATTCGTCAGTCAGCAGCGGGAGTCCTACTTCCCGACTCGGATTGTAATCTCAACTCCCCGAGAACACATTGTTTGCGGAGAACGTACTACGGTTCTATTATGTACGGGACCCAAATTGCAAAACGCACGCGTATCGTTTTGGATGAAAAACCGTTATCCGACCGCGTTTGACATTTCTCGTGAATTTGAAAAAGAACATCGAACGCCGCTGAATGATTTATGAAACGCGGTTACCTCTTTTACCTTTAAAGTCGGAGAGTGATTTTTCAAAACGACTTTTTCGATATTTGTGAATATCAAAGAAAAAAAATTCGTTTCATTTTATGATAATTCATTGCTTTTATTACATACTTTATATAATATTGTAATGATCTTATAATTGATCTTATAATTCATATTTATAGCACTAATACTAGCATTGTAATTTTCCATTTTATAATTAAAATTTTACTGTATTTTAAAGTCACTATAAATAGAATTTCAACTTATTTATATTCAAAGCATTCACTTTGTGGTCAAACATTTTAATTGATATTAGTAATGTTAGTAAATAACCACTCACCGACTACTTCTGTCTACCGGTTTCGAGACGTACCCGTCTCTTCGTCAGGACATACACTACAATTTAACAATCATGCGAACACCACTACACCACCACACCCACTTAGTACTTATAATTAAATTAAATAATAAAGATAGAAATGACATATTAAATAATTCGGGAGTATATCAATTACAGTGTGATAACTGTACGTCGGTATACGTCGGTAAAACGACACGAAATTTCAATACTCGGATAAAGGAACACATAAGATGCTTAAATAATAATAATTTTTCTGAATTTGAAATCATTTGATAGAGTCCAATCACGAATTTAATAAAGAAACAGGGGTAAAAATACTACACACAAATGATAAAGGGTTAAAATTAAATAATATGGAAATGTTTCACATTAGAAAATCCATTAAAAATAACATCCAATTAATAAATAACCAAATAAATTTTCCATACAGCCCGTTATTCGACGTAACATTGAACCGATCAGCTCCTAACTCAACTCCTCCCACTTCCCAGAACCTACCCCCTTCTCTTTGAATCCTAATATAGTTTCCAACCTGCGTATATTTATATTACATTTTTTACTTTATTATTTAGTTTCCCAAAAGCATGGTGGGACTAACAACTCGCTCTGCATGTTTTGCATGTGTAGTGATAGTATATGTGAATAGTACTAAGTGGGTGTGGTGTAGTGTTGTTCGCATGATTGTTAAATTGTAGTGTATGTCCTGACGAAGAGACGGGTACGTCTCGAAACCGGTAGACAGAAGTAGTCGGTGAGTGGTTATTTACTAACATTACTAATATCAATTAGAATTTCAACTTATTTACAGTGATTTTAATACAAAGTTACATTTTAATTAAAAAATTCTCTTTTTTTAAAATAATTACTTTGTGACAGACATAAATGAATAGTGTTGAAAACCCAAACCGAAATCTATGTTAAATTGGAGGAGCGATAAAATTATATTTTTCCAAGACATATTATATTATGGCTGATGATGTTTAAATATCTTTAATTCTTTTTCTAACTCTTATCCGCTTACACTGGTGCATAGAGCACTGAACCATATCGATGCAGTGTTGTCTTTATCGTTACATACATGAAGTTAAGGTTATCACTCCTGCGCTTGAGACCAGTCTTGGATAATTTTTAATAAATGTTAGAGTGTAATATTATCAATATTTATTTTGACCCCCCCGCCCCGGAGAATTGAACCTGAGACCTCCAGTACGATAGCTTAAGACGCTAACCTAACTTAACCTATCCATTACAGATTCAGATATATTTTTTGCTGTTGTATAAATGTGTAATTCTATTTTTATAAAATTTCAATAATTATAAGTCTTTGTGTTTTTTAAAAATTATTTCAATGATGGCTTTGATAATTTCTAAGGTAATTTGAGGTAAATAAATTATATAATGTTACTTTTGTAATGTTGAAAATCTAACTCAATAATTTTCAACACTAGACTCCTATGGACGGATAAACATACACTCGGATAAACCCATAACATATGATCCTTGTATGTGACTCTTTTGATGAAAAATAACATTTTTATTTAAATTTTATTTTATTACTTAAAAATCATTGCTACAGAATTGATAAGTCGCCTTTTCCAGTTAAGGACTCATTCGGAATATGAAAATATATTCTTTGAATAAAACATAAGATTTTCAATGGCTCCGGAAGCGAGTCATATGAAATTAATTCCTTCTTCTACATTCCCTATTCAAATGATGTTCAATTTTCTTTATGCTAAAATATTTTAGTAACTACGAACAAAGATACCAAATATTTGGACAGTATATGAATTAATCATGATTCGACAATAACCAGTGGTATATGAAGGCTTGGTTATCGTTATATAAAATAATAATTTTCCTTGTAAGGAAAATCTTTATTCTGTGTATATATGATAACTTTCATAAAAATATTGAATTCCGAATATTTTATGCATACAACTTAATTATATGTAAGTTTATGTTTTGTTTAAATTCCAGAAATTTACCGTTTAAAACTGCCACAAATGTATTTAATATATTTTTTATTGGAAAAATTGTTAGGATATATCAAATTTGAAGTAGTTTGTGAAGGAGATTATTAGTCTGATGAATTGGTCAAGCATATAATTATTTTTTATGTTGAAATTCAAAATCAAATAAATTGATATTTCTTACTCTAGACTCATTTCTTTCAGAAATGTTTATAAATTTTTTACAAAAGTGATTCTAATTTAACATATTTTCATAAAATCACATTACCATTTTTATTACTGTTTGAATTTGTTTATCCTTCTCTTTTGTCTGGTTTAAAGTGACAACATTACGCTTGATATCATACTGTATGTTTTATTATAATGTATACCTACGAAAATATTTTTGTTCATGTTTTTTTTTTTTTTTATTGGCAAAGCACCCAATTTTGGGTGATACCTGCCATACTAGTGATTTTACATACTTAAACAATATTTATTTTTTTTATTGATTTTTTTTGGGTTCACACGCTTTTGCCATACTTTTTTATATGTTTGATGATCGCACCGTTAACATTTTTTGAGTTGATTGACAATAGGTGTTGGACATTCAGCGGGAAGGACAAACCCTCCGACCGAATGTCCTGAATGAACTCGAGGTTAGGGAGTAAGGGGCAGTTGAAAATATGTGGTCAGCAGTCTCATCCTCCTGTCCACATGCGCACAAAGAACAAGTTAGAATGTTAATCTTTTTGAGGTGGGATGCAATTACTGTGTGTCCGATCCTCAGCCTGCACAGAAGGGACACATTCAGCTTGGGAATCTTGATTTTGCGGAACCAAGGGGATTTGGGTATCACGGGTTGGATTGACTTATAATAGGATCCAGTGGATGTTATAGAGAATATTTTATTCCATTCCTCGCTTGCACCAGCTTTGAGCTTACTAAGGTAGTCAGGAATGGGAAGGGTGAATAGACTGGGAACCATTGTTCATGTTTGAACTATATATAAGTTAAATGAATGCATGTGTTATGAAATATGTAATAAAAAAAATAATATAGTTGAATACATATGAAATTCACTCATATTATCAAAATAAATAAAAAAGGACTTAAATGTTTAAAAAATATATTTAAATTTTACTTGATAAATACCCATTTTTCTTTTATCAAATCTACAATAACATATGGTATGTTTCGATGCACACGCATCATTAACAAACACTTATTTAAATTAAAAATGGATACATATTACCACAAAGTGTCTGCCAAATCTGTTAATGAAATTGATATAAAATGTTAAACCGTTTATGTGTTTTTCAATAAACCTTAATATGATATCACATTTTGCTTTATCTCTCACGGGGATGATACAGACGTTAAGCATTTTCCGGCTAATTTTCCCGAACAACAAACGGTAGCAGCTTGCCGGACGAAGCGCTACTTTTACGTGGCTACTACGGTGGCTCCAACTTTACTGGCAATATGTCACCTGCCGTGATTTATATATGCAGTACTCGGTGCCTCGTATCCGGTATCCGGTATACCATGTGCTAGTCATAACATACGCGAGACGGGAGACATCTAGGTTGATTTATTTCTAAACTAGCTAATAACCAGATTATGATGAGATTACCTGTAATATTTTCGAACCCATAAAATGATATATAAAAAAGACAGCAAAAATATAAAAGAAATGAAAACTTTCTTGAAAACTTGAAATGACTGGGTATTTACAGGGCTTATGACCATTCAAAGGCTGGTTTGAAAGCTGAATAAGCATTCAACACACTCAAAATGTTATGAATAATATACTGATATTTGTACACAATACATTTTATAACATAAAATACAAAAATAAAATATTTATGTCTACCTAAATGTCTTTAATTTATTTGTTTCCAGGAATTATACCTGAATAATTTGTCTCTCAAATGCTATAACAATCACAAAATATGCCTATAAATTTTCGATTATGTTGAGCTTTTAGACTTTTTATGACGTTACGGTGATACATATTATAAGTAAGTAACTAACAAATCGTCCACTTCCCCGCACGGGTAGGTGGAGAGGATAGAACGCGACACCACACTGTCTTTGCAAACATTCTTCGCCTCTTTCACGTTCATGCATCTCCTATTACATACCCGCTGATTATTTCGACTCATAATCTGACCCTAACACGCTTTTAAGTATTTCAACATACCTGATCGTGCCAAGTTTGTCACGGTCTTCCTATATATCTATCTTCTATCAATTTAAAACGTATCATATAAACGTGCATATATATAAATATATCGTATATATATAAATATATACGAAATAGAATAGAAATTCGTATTTTATCTATTTATCCATAAGTAAATTATAAACAAACCACAATGAAAATATTACATATACGTTCTCAAATTTTATGCCTGAAGCTGTTTCCAGAATGATACCTTTAAACGATTTCAGGAATATTTTAAAACATAACAAATACTGCAAGATGACCCGTATTTAAATTTAAAATACCTATAAGTAACAGACGTTTAGTTGCAAGAACTATACATGAGCCTTTTATCTCGTAAAATATAAAACTCATTTCATTGAAAAGTGAATGACGTTTATACGAGATTTTGCGGAATTCTCCGGTGGAATTTCCCGCTCTGCATTGTAATGCTAATCAGAGAGGCGTAATTAAAAACTTTTCTCGAGAATGGGATTGAATGGTTGAACAGAAGCGCTCGGTTGGTTGGTTGGTGCGCAGTTCGCACTCGGCGTGTGGAGGACTCTTCCTGTCCTGCTGGGAGAGCGGAAATCTGGAAATATTCTAATTAATTCACATTCATTTTGTTGAGTGACACGCCACTTGGAAAGTTGTGTTCGATAGAATTGTATAATACTTCGGAAAATTTGCTTAATTAATTAATACATTAATTAAAGCAATTTATTTAATTTTATTAAAACCCTTATCCGCACCCCAATGGTGCATAGGGCACTGTTTCATATAAACGCAGTGTTAACTTGAGCAATTACACATGAAGGAAAGGTGATCAGCTCTCCGCTTCAGGTACCAGTCCAGGGTAATATTGAATAAATATTACAGTGAAAAAATCACTTATATTTATTTGACCCCCCCCCCCTGGGAATCGAACCCGGGACATCCAGAACGGTAGCCGAGCGTGCTGAGTATTACACCACGGAGGCGGACAAAATTTATTATTTAAACAATTGTAAATTATCATTAAAATGTAACTTTGTTTTAAAATCCGTATAAATATTTTATTATAACTTAATTATAATGTCTACCGGTTTCGAAGCTAACCGCTTCTTAATCAAGACTGATTAATACTAAAACTCTCTCTACTAAACAATGTTCAAAATATTTTGACGGTTAGGGAAAGAAGCTTAGGTAGATAGATAGAGTTTTAGTATTAATCAGTCTTGATAAAGAAGCGGTTAGCTTCGAAACCGGTAGATATTATAATTAATTAATTATAATATAATATAATAATTAATTATAATAAAATATTTATAGTGATTTTAAAACAAAGTTACATTTTAATTATAAAATAGAAAATCACAAATAGAGTGCTTCAAATATAAATTATAATTGTGAATTATTCTTTATCTTATTTTTATCTTGAGATTTGACATCTCATCAAAGATGAAGAAGAATATGGAATATGACGGTCGTCAGCCCCGTAAATACCCAGACTACCTTTTGTTTTTATTTTTATCAAAACGCTTAATGATTTGAACGATCCCCCTATCCGAACGAACCACTGCACAATTAAAGTTCGGATTAGCGAGTTGGCACTGTATATATAAATATAAATACACTGGTTTTAAGGAACTAAGTGGGTAGGTGCGCGGGCTGAAAAACGTAAACGGCATTATTTATTCCGCTTCTCGAATATCTGGTTGATTTAAGCAGTTTAACATAATTTAATTGCCATATAATTAGGGAGTCATTATAAATACAGCGCCACACCTGAATGCAGCAATTGAAGAAAGCGCGCAGTGGAACTGAATGAGAGAAAAGTAATTGGTGGAACGTGACTTGATAAAGGACAATAATTCGAGATTCAGCTCCTTATTAAAGGCACAAGAGCTTTAGTCGAATAAAGTGTTTAGCTTGTAATGTAGTATTTGATTAAAATTCATCATGAATTATGAGATACATTTAAAAATACCAGAAATAAGATTAACAAACGAATAATTTAGTACAATATTCAATGAATATTCTGTGTTTGTTATTATTATATTTTTTAAATAATAAGATTTTCTTCACAACATTTTGAGTGTTCCCAATAACTTGTTATAGAAAAAAGTCTGGGTTTCTCCACTAAGGAGTTATTTTTACATTTTAAAATGTAAAAATAAAGATATAAAAATAATTGAATTAGTAGCGAAACCCAGATCTGTAAACAAGTATTTGGACACGCTCGTAAATAAAATAATTGGTCAAATTAAAAGCTGCATAAAATTTAAAATTATGTTGTCAGGCGTCTCTCAGTATGTAAAATAATCTAGTAAGGATCTGACATACATGCGTGTAAAGGGTCTCTGCTTAATAAATGCTTTCTAAAACCAACCAAAGACGGTTCCAGTGAACTCACATGTAAAGCGTCATGAGTTCCAAAAAATTAATTAGAGAAGTGGTCAATCGTGGGTAGATGTGAATTTTAAACATTCTATGACTTGAAAAAAACAAAAACAAAAAACAAAAAAGCTAAAAAAAAACAACAACTATAAATACAATAATAATAATAAACCACCAACAAACATAAACAACAAATAAAAAGTGTAAGTCCCTCTCCCAGCACAAGAGCTTACTTAGTCTCTTAATTGAGATTGTAAAGAATCAGATTGTAAACAAAAAATATTTATTTAATTATTTTAACAGCTCTTCCTAATAAAAAAAGCTTAAATCATTTTCATTGTTTTGAGAATCCATAATAAACAAAAAAGCTTTTTGGATTCCTGATTAATATATTAAGAAAAAATTACATGATGTACGTACGATGAAAATTAAGACTATGGTGGTTACGTTTGATGCGATTCAAATACTCGTTTTGTATTATTAACACTCTCACAAAACTAAACTTACGAAAAAAACTACAATTGGTGTAAATTAAAAAGAAAAATTCTTTGAAACATGTAATTTAAAATAACGAACTGTAACGGCTTTAGGAAGAGCTTCCAGTGGCCATTGCTAACGAACTCGTAATGAATTTCAATGCCGAGAAACGTGACAAATTGTCGAAAAACGAGCACTTGTTCATTTCAGAACAACTTTGCGGTTCGCTAAATAAACTTTGCTTGTATTTTATTTGTATTGATTCCTTTAATTAAAGTTTAGTTAACCATTTCCACTTAAATTTTATGACAGTATATATATATATATATATATTTATATATATATATATATATATATATATATATATATATATATATATATATATATATATATATATATATATATATATATATATATATATATATATATATATGTATATATATATATATACATATATATATATATATATATATATATATATATATATATATATATATATATATATATATATATATATATATATATATATATATATATATATATATATATATATATATATATATATATATATATATATATATATATATATATATATATATTACTTATAGCTTAATTTTTTGTCTACTGTGACGAGCAAAATTTTTTTTAAAAAACACGTTTTTTAATAAAAAGCTCAAAATACTGAAACTTAACTCTGAATCGAATCGCTACTTAAGAAAATAACTTCAAAAATCCTTGTATAAGGATAATCCTTATACAATATAGGTATATACTCAATATAAGTTAGCTAATAACTGACTGAACGAGGAGAGACAAAAGCCTATGTTTGTTTTGCCTTATCGACAAAAGTTTTTAACATCAATAATTGTATGATCAGAAATAATTACGAATAATATGTCATTTGACAGAGAGTTTCGGCAAAGTAGAGACCGCAAAACGTAATCCTCAATTTCGGTGTACCTCAAACAACATTTCAGAGCACCTCGTTGAATATTAATAAACTTACCTACATTATTATGGCAAAACCGAACATTTTGCGGTACTTGCTTTAAATATTTCATTAGAAATGTTTAGAGAGATAAAATGTTTTCCATCATTCTAAAGGTATGCTTGACTTTTTAAAGTCCTTTGAGATTGTCGTTCCTGTTTTTTGAGATTCTTGTTTTAAACAAATGACGATGCCCTGATATATAAGTATTACAACATAAAATAATACCTTCAAGGCATCGAAATTGTTGAAAAAGTATCGTTTATTTAGTGTAGATACCTTTTATCTAAAACTAAAAACTTAAATCTGAAACCACGTGTATCAAATTAAAAAGTAAGAAAATTAAAACAATAAACAGCACGTAGGAAAATAAAAAAAAGGAAAGTACATAGTTATAAAGAAATATTTTTTTTACTAATAATAATAATAAAAAACTAATAATCTGTCGAAATATGCAATACAATATATATATAATATATCGCTCACTCCTTTCAACAACGTCATATATCAAAAATCATCAATTTCAGTTGTGAATGTTTTTGAAATGCCCAGAAAATGTACTATATCTCAGCAAAAGCGGCATATTTTTAACTTAATATTTACCCGCTACAGGGCAGAAAGTGTTGATTTTACATTTTGAAGAAAAGGTATTGTTTAATTATTTTTTTAAATTTACTAAATATTTTTTAAATGGTGAAAAAACATTCAGATTTTACCTAAAAAAATATTTTGCACAGTAAAAAGTTCAATAAGTGGCATGACATTTATTTTTACTACATTTAATTATATTTTTAAATTTTCAAAACGAAATAATGTAGGTGATAATATTGAACAAATACAAAAAGAAAATAGTCAGTTTAAAAACGATACTCATTTTCGAAAATTTCGTATACCTGGATAAAAATGTATCAACCCTTGAAACATATTTTTTTGTTGAATTATTTAAAAAAGTTAATGTTTAATTCCGTTTTTATAATATTCTCAAAATTATATGATTCTGAAAAACAAACAAACATCTGAAACTGTTATTTACAGTCAAAAATATTATTTTTAAATAAAATAACAAATGTTTGAATCACTTATTATGTAAATCATATTTTTACAATACTTTAAACCCATCGGATCGTATTTCGCTCACTCCTTTCAAGAACGTCATAAATCAAAATACTTGATTTTTCAGGAGAACGTTTTTTAAGTTTAAAAATATAATACAATGTATTAAAAATATATATCAAGCCACTTACTGAACTTTTTACTGTGCAACAGATCTTTTTAGGTAAAATCTGAAGTTTTTTTCTCCTTTTGAAAAATATTTAGTTTATTGAAAAAAATAATTAAACAATACATTTTCTTCAAAATGAAAAAACAACACTTTCCGCCCTGTAGCGGGTAAATATTAAGTTAAAAATATGCCGCTTTTGCTGGGATATAGTAAATTTTCTGGGCATTCCGAAAACGTGCACAACTGAAAATTGACGATTTTTGATTTATGACGTTCTTGAAAGGAGTGAGCGATTTGTGATACGGCACAAGATGAAACAAAACATGAGCAAAAATGAGAGAGGATGAAATAAGCAATTGCCAGAATCGTTATCAAACTTTTGTTCGCTCTCATTGTAAAATAATCAGTAAGAAGCTATTTGCAAGTCATCACGGGCACTTCGCAGACGACTTCTGCATCTGTAATTAATTCAATCGGCACCTTCCCACTGTGTCGGAATGCCTTACCGGGCGCCCCAACCTTCCCCGAGCCGGATGGCCCCAGGCCCCTGAATACCGAGCAACCGCTGCTTTGTAATTCCAAATTGACACCACTCGAACAACGAAATGGGATTTGGGACCTGCCTTTTGAGGGATTGCTTTTTATCCATACATTATGTATTTCTCTTGTACCCGAGGCTTTCATGAATGAAGCATCGTGTATTATTAAACTGTGCAGGTCGAAAACGAATCTATCAATGTGTTTTTATATATTTACCAATTTAGAAACCTTGTTCTTGAATCACTAGAACTTCACTAGAGACATCTATTGGTGAGATGTAAAGATGCTTTTTGTTATGAAAATAAAAAAATAATATGAAAACAACTCTTGTAATTGGAGATAATCCAAATTTTGTTAACAAGTATTTGGACACACTCGAAATGTTGTAAATAAATTATCTGGTCAAATAATAAGCTTAAATAATAAAAATGAAAATGGTATTTTCTGGCGTTTCTTATGTGTGTGATTGATATCCAGGATTCGGACCTCACATACTAATACAAGAGTTTCTGCTTAGTAAAAAACTTATTTACATCTCACCAATAGATGTCTCCAATGTGTTTTTAAATATAAATGAAATGTAGTACTGGTATGTCTCTGTACATTTTTAATAGACTATGAATTGTTAAGGGATTACGGTTTTGTCGTACATTTTTATTATGTATATACAATAAAGTATACATATTTTTTGTTCGTTTGTTTTAATTTTCAACTGTAGATGAAAACATCGCTTAGCTTTCTAAACTAGTAGTGAATAATAAAAATAAAACTCATTAAGTGGTTATTTGCAAGTGTTTAATTTATTTAAAAAATAATCAACATGTCATTCCTCAAAGCTAATGCCGAATCAATAAATAAATATACGTATAATGTATTCAAATATGAGTTAATTTTTGTATACTCCTGTGACAGCTGTTTCTACCGGTAAGACCTGCCTTTTGAGGGATTGCTTTTATCCATACATTATGTATTTCTCTTGTACCCGATGTTTTCAGGGTGCGGTACTGAATGAAGCATCAATATATATTATTAAACTGTGCAGGTCGAAAACAAATCTATCCACGTGTTTTGAAATAAAAATGAAATGTGTTGCCTACTTTCAAAATCTGCCAGATCCATGTAAGTCAATTTTCCAAAAAATTACAAATTCACCGGGTAACATTTATGTTTAAAAGAATGGGCTAAGTTTAGATAAACTATTATGAAATAAAGAATTTTAACATTTTTTAAGATTTTTTTTCAGTTTTTAAAAAAATACACGAGACACAAACCGATAATGACGTCTTCTTAATTTTTGACCAATCCCCGCTCTCTGATTGGTCAATATGAGTCAGAAGGCAAGTTCCATTAATATAGCGGAATTTGAAATACAACGCTAGTATTTTTTAGCAGGGTTTTCAAGAATATAAATATTTTAAACAAAAAAACCCACAATTGGCATTCCGATAGAGTATTTATTTTAAAATCTTATAAAATTGGATCCGGCATTTTGAATGTAAGCAACACAAATGTAGTACTAGTATATCTTTGTACATTTTAAATAAGTGTGTCCACTTAAGAGAATCGAATGACATTTACCGATTAAAAAGTATGTGTTAGTTTTTGTTGTTGAAATTATTGTAAAAACTAAAATTATTAAAATGACAGATATAACTTTTTAAAAAACTATTAATAAAATTTATTTATAATTAACAACAGATTCAAATTATTGAAAGAATATGATGAAAACATACTCAAAAAATTATGTTTATGTACATATTAATAATATTTGTTTACAATAAATAACAGATTAAATTTGTGGTTAATTTTTCAGATATAAATTTTTGTAAAAAATATATCTATGTACCTTTGTAAATTTTGTATCTTTGTGATTGTTACACAGAGATTCAAAATTAAGAACGTTTTACAAATGGTGCCAACTTTCAACAGGTTCACAGAAATTAGGTATAAATTTGAACGACTTATTACACATGAATAAATATTTGACGTACCATCATATAAATGTTTTTTTAATACTATCTAAACAACTGTTGCGACACTCACAAAATCAAGCGTATTCACGAATAATACAAGTTGTTCGTATTCACAAAAATGTAATTTATTTGCTACAGGCACAATTTTAGTATTGCATTTTATTTGCTGAAGCGTATTGAAATGTGACGGTGGAGAAAATGAATAAAAAGTAAGATGGTAATTGAATTCTTGTATTGGAAAACGATCCAGTTTAAACGACTTTAAAAATTAAGCTCTATGAGTCGTTCCTGAGAAGTATACTAATGCCTTTTGTAGAGCACTGAAGGAAAAATCTAATATCACTTAAAATAGACATTTAACGTATTATTTAAGGCTACTTTTTACGTGTTTCAGTATTACTTTACTTTCATTTATAAAATTATCCGAGTAGGTATTCAAATACCTATAAAAATAGCTAGTAATAACACGTCATAATTCAACAAGGAATATGTTCCAATGAGGATACATACATAATAACTGACAATTTTAGAATAACGAATAACGAATTTATCTTTGGCACTGTATTTAATGAGAGGGAAAAGCTTTTTAAGGAAGAAAGTTGTCGTTATTTGATATTAAATAGTACACTCGAAAAATTAGACAATGATTTTGATACTGACACTGACAAAACGCTCACTCCTTTCAACAACGTCATATACAAAAAATCTTATTTTTCATGAGATCGTTTTTAAAATTAAAGAATATAGTAAAATGTTTTGAAAATAAATATCAAGCCACTTATTGATCTTTTTACTGCGCAAAAGATCTTTTTAGGTAAAACCTGAAGGCTTTTTCTTCGTTTGAAAAATATTTGGTTTATTTAAAAAAAAATATTAAACAATACATTTTCTTCAAAATACAAAAAAAACACTTTCTGCCCTGTAGCGTGTAAATATTAAGTTAAAAATATGCTGCTTTTGCTGGGATATAGTACGTTTCCTGGGCATTCCAAAAACTTCATACCAAAAATTGACGATTTTTGATGTATGACGTCGTTGAACAGAGTGAGAGATATGCAACTGCTATGAGTCGTAATCCTTACTTTTCTATCTACTTTCTTATAAAAACTATAGATGTGTTATCTCAGGTGACACTCATAACCTATATAAAAATATCATTCAAAGGTAAATTATCCATTATATCAAATATTAAATGCTAAAAACTAATCAAATTTATCTAAACACTGAATTTGGTTGAATGATTTAATTCCTTTTACATTAAATAACCTTGTGCGTTGGTTGGTTTCCTGTTACAAAGCAATATGGTTCAGGTCACAAATTCGTCATAACATTACACAGGGTTACGGTTGGGTTATTTGAAGAGTAGTGTTTATCAGAAGGCAACACCGAGAACAATCGATGCCCTCAAACAACGGTTTCGAAATGTGGCTCAATCTGGCTGAATGAAGTTTACATTTTAATAGACATAGTCACACTTAAGATGTGATACTTGACACAATTTTTTTTACATCTCAACATACATGAAGAAGAATATGGAAGTCTTTTCATTTACATTTAAACAATTAAATAAGCAACATTTTGAGTGTGTCCAAATACTTGTTCACAAAATCTGGATTATCTCTAATCACAGGAGTTTTTTTCATGTTATTTTTTAACATCTCATCAAAGATGAAGAAAAAAATGGAAATAAATACCCAGGCTTCAATACTTTTCATCATCTTTGATGAGATGTCAAAAAATAATATGAAAGTAAATAAGCTCGCAAGCGCAGATAATCCATATTTGTGAGTATTTTGACACCCTAATAACTGTTTTAAATTAAATTATTGATTTAAAAAAAGTAGGAACGGTTATTTAAAGCTGTATATTAAAAAATACTTCAGTATCTTGGAAAAAATTTGGAAAATTTTGAAAACTTGGTATTTTGTCCCCTTCCAACAAAAAAATCTAATGTACTTGTAATAAAAGTAATTATTTATTCCCAATATCTAAAAATTAGGACAATATATCGCTCACTCCTTTCAAGAACGTCATAAATCAAAAAACTTTATTTCTCAGGAGAGCGTTTTTAAAGTTAAAGAATATAATACAATGTATTAAAAATAAATATCAAGCCACTTATTGAAGTTTTTACTGTGCAACAGATCTTTTTAGGTAAAACCTGAAGGTTATTTCCCCATTTAAAAAATATTTAGTATGTTAAAAAAATAATTAAACAATATCTTTTCCTCAAAATGCAAAAACAACACTTTCTGCCCTATGGCAGGTAAGTATTACGATGATTAAAGAAAACACTTGTTTTTTACCACTTGAGTTTTATGTCTATAATAAAACTCAAGTGGTAAAAAACAAGTGTTTTCTTTAATCATTGTTACATGTCTTACCACAAAGTTAATGCCGAAACAAAAAATAAAATAAGGTAAATATTAAGTTAAAAATATGCCACTATTGCTGGGATATAGTACATTTTCTGAGCATTCCGAAAACATGCACAACTGAAAATTTACGATTTTTGATTTATGACATTCTTGAAAGGAGTAAGCGATATGTGCGCATTAAAATAATATAAATTTATGTAAAAAATATAAATATACAAATAATTTTATGTAAGGGTTGCGTCATTCCTTAACAAAATGTAATTTTAAGTCATATTTCAAGTAATAAATACTTGTAATACCAGTCAAAATGGATAATGATATAGTTAGGATGAAATGATTGTTTAAAAAAATGTGTGGAGTTTATGTACTCTATTGTTATACTTATTGGAATTTACTTTGTAATATTTAAATACAGGCGAATATTAAATTGATTGAATTCAGAGTCAAAGTGGCGAAAATTTGAAAGTTTATTGAAAATTTTCCCATACATATTGGAAACAATATTCATTAATGATTACGGTATTCATATTTAACATTAAATCCACCCTTTGTACATGGGCTAAAATAACGAATATTCTAATGAGGGTTGTATCCGCAGGCATTGGCGCCATTTTGACGCGCGTTGGCAAATTTCAACAGTAACAGCCTTTCATTACAGCTTTTGATTGCTGGACTTTGAAAAAACGTTAACAGGACAATTTTCATTTTAGTAATATTTGAAATTCTCTTTGCCACGTTTCACTTTTTTTTTAATTGATTCTATTTGCCTTTTTTGTAGATAAAAAAAATCGTAATATAAGATTATTTTTTTTAATTCTATTTTTGTATGTGCCTGCTTATTATTAATCACAAATTCGACCTCATTGAACATTACGACTATATAGAATTATTGTGAGAAATTGTTTGTTGCACATGAAGGTAAGGTGATCAATCTAAAACCGGTTCTCAAGTTATTAAGGTAATCGTAGATTACGAGGTTGGTGATCACTACTGCGCTTTAGATATTCCAATCTAGTAAATTTGATGTCATATAGATGACTTAATTGAAGGAACTTAGGGCGAAGTGCATAACTGCTAAAAGAAATAGGAAATGTAAGATGAATAGTACAAACTTAAAGAGAGGAAAACAAGAATATCAAAGCCTGCACTTGTTTAAACTCGTACAAGCTACCTAAGTATACGAGTATTTACATACTTATCTAAAACTGAAATCCATGTAATAAAGGAAGTTGAAACTAATTCAGTTCATGAATTTTCATCCCTGAAATAATCACACTCATACCTACTGAAACAGTTTTCAGCGCAATGCAACAATATTAAAAGTTCTGAATTGTTGCAATGGTGAAGTCCAAAATCTAGAAACGGTTTAGAGGGAGATAATAAAAGAGTAAAGAAAGGTAACGACAGAATAAAGAGCGAGGAATGTGTATTATAAAGGGGGAGAGAGAGATAGAGAATGCTAGGAGTCTCGTTTGAAATGCAAATTGAGCAAAATGGGCCGAATTATACGGCAAATGAGCTGTTCCCTGTGCGTTATTCTCCACTAATATGAGTCTATAGTCTATGTACACTCCACACTTTAATGGAGCTGTGCTGGGCTGTGTTATGCTA